>NW_019525520.1:94577-105307 GCF_002814215.2 Seriola lalandi dorsalis | reverse complement strand
TCTCTCTCACACACACACACACACACACACACACACACACACACACACACGCGCGCGCGCACACACAAACTAATCTATAACATCCTTCTGGTTGTCCCTGTGCCAGCCCGTCACTGCGCATGGATGCCCGGGGTCTGTCACACACACTCATGAAAAAAAAATATGGTGCCAGATATTCGCGGTCAAACTCTCCTGACAAGATTTTTCTTTTTCTTTTTCTTTTTTTTTTTTAATTACCTTCCAAACTTCGTCCTCTTCAAGTCCATCTCTCGTGCGTATAGGTCGCGTGCGCGCTAACGCGTTGGTGCGCTCGCGCTCTATCTACAGATAGCGGCACACCAGCGAGCGTCGTCCCCTCCTACGGATCCCCCATTCCGGATGTCCCACCGCCGCGCGTCCAAACATAAACACATAAGTCCAGCGGGGGCAACGACCTGCGGAGTCGGTCAACTATTCACCAACAGCGACTCAACGACTTTTGACCGCGGTGTCGGAGCTTCGGTCCGGGGATCAAACAGCGAGCCATCCGGCGGAGAGGAGGCGATGTGCGCGGCGGCTCGCGGGGAACTATGTAGAGTTTTGTTCCGAGTCTCAGATGTGTTTGCAGGATGTTCCGCGGGACTGAGCTTGTAACCCCTCCTCTCGCCTCCCCTCCCCTTTCCCCCTCTCCTGTCTGATGATAACACAGCAGCAAACAGCAACCCCTCCCCACAACACAACACACACACACACACACACACACAACACAACAACACACACAACAACACACACACAACAACACACACACTCTCACACAGTTTATTCTCAGTCTTTTTTATTTTCAACTGGCGTGTGAAATGTGAACGTGAAGGAAAGAAAAAGTGAAAGTTGTAACTTTTATAAACAGAGGAGAGAGAAAAACAACATAATGGAAAGGAATGCATGTGTGAAAGGTGAGAAATGAGTTTCAGTCTGACATGACTCTAGAAGTCCAAGGTCACCACATTACTCCCACAGATATTTATTTGACTCCACAATAGAAATATATATTTTTTTTATTTGGATTTTTTTTTTTTTGGCCACTGTTTTATTTACAGCTACACAACTTTATATATCATGTAGAGACACGCTGAGGAAATCAGAGGAAAGTGCTGATGTGGGACTTTCATAAACAACTGCACAGAGTCTGAATTGCTCATATTTTCCACGTGATTTATCATTTTAGTGGAAAAGGCACAAATTAAATCCCTTTCCATGGAAATAGACAGTATTATAGTTTCGTTTCTTAGATTGGTGTGTACAAATAGTAAAACAATACTTTTTACAACTTTCAGCTTCTCTATAATAAAATTTTGATTGATTACAACTAAAGATATGATCATTTTCACTTTTTTTTGCACTTTCACTATTATATTTCTTATATCTTGGAGTCCTAGCAGTTTATAATTTGTCAGACTTACAGTGAAGTTAGTGAAACAATGCATGTGGGCTCGGGACGGTTTAAAATGTGTGTGACAGAAATGAATTCGTAAAGAAGCAGGTATTAGCAATGACAATGACCTTGCTACTGTGCAGATAAAAACAACAAACATTATTTACATATAAGTTGTTGCTCAAGATGCACAACACATTTCTGTTTAAATGTCATCTGTAAAATCACCACAGTGACTCCATCCATGCGTCCGCTTTGGAATGATTTTGCTAATCAGAGCGTTTAAGATCTGTGTTTGCCCCCATGTCTCTGTGATTCTGTGTCAGCTGTGTCCTCTGGATCGGTGCACTGTTGTCAGGGTCTGAGCGGCCGCCTCTCCTCCAGAGGTCTGTCAGCACAGGCAGAGGGCCAACGCACCGTGTACTGGCCTTTGGTTTACACAAGCCGAAGCTTCCACACAAACATGACAGACGACAGACAGACGGACAGAGGTGAGGTGTGGGAAACAGATAGTAAAGCCAATTACTCGGCTTTAGAATCACTTAAGAGACAAATGTTGATGTTGATGATAAGATGCTGTGATGATAAGAGACAGCAAATGTGCTGAGAAATATGTTTTATATTATTTTAAGGATTTTTTATCCAATGACAACATGAAAAAAAAATATAATATAATATATATATATAAGATAGCATGTCCAATTTTTCTTATAGCCTCTATTGGTCACTTAAAAAAGATTTAATATGTAGTCAATATAAATGTTTGAAACACACACAAACACACACACACACACTGTCAGGTGCATATTATTTACCTGTACACATGTGCTCGTCTGGCCACTGTCATTGATATTTTGAATGTTATCTCTGAACTCGGCCACAGTGGTAAATGTGTAACATGTTTTGTTGAAAGAGAGGGAAATCGTTGGACGTCTGTGTGTTTGCATAATGTGTCTGTTCTGTTTCATGCAGCTGCTGCACGTTGCCACAAAGGGCTTCTGGTGGACACTGTTATTGTTTGACAATATTTAATTTTCCATTCAGTGCGTGTGTGTGTGTGTGTGTGTGTGTGTGCGTGTGTTGTTTGAAGAGAAGCATGAGTGGATCTGCAAAATGAAGTTCAGCGACACAGAGAGAGATAAATGGAGGCATGAAGTGGAGCCATGTCTTCTGAAAGAGAAATGTATATTAATGTCACATACAGCTTAACATCATTGTTTGTGAGGACAACAGGAGCGTTCATTAGGGTGAAGGTTCATCATGGTGGACTGATTTCTTCTCAGTGTCGATTGGTTTATCTCAGGTTTGTTGCTTTTTTCTTTTTCTTGCCTTTTTATGCTTGTGCCAAGTAGCTGACAGCGTTTCTGCTCCACATCCTTCTTTTGTTCTGTGAGATCCACACACAGGACGATCCGCAGCTGTCTGCACAGCCTGTCTCAGGGCAGCCTCGTCTTAACTGCCCAGCTTCAAGTTTCTATATCCACGTCAAGAATTTGTATCAGTCACGAATGCGGTGCGACATGCTCAGACTTACACCTGAAACTGCCCTGAAACTAACGCATGCAGATGAGACCTGTGACTCACATCCCAAATTACACTCACTGTTTCCCTCTCATCCCACGCCTCAGATCCTGTTGCTCCAGCCGCCAGAGTTGTTATTGAATAAGTTGGCGAGCTCGTGCTCAGAGACAGGCCAGTCAGAGGATCGTCGACATGGGCCCCGTGAACAACAGTGATGTTGAAATGAATAGATGACATCACAGAAATTATGAAATAAATGCAATTTAATAGAATTATTTACCCTAATATCTTAATTTTTGGTAATTTTTGGTATTAATTTTAACACCATACCAATTATATGCAACTGACAGATAAAAATGTTACACATTCAACACTGTACATCGACATACTGCATATGAACTTTGATATATTGGGACATAGATTTTGATTTAATATGTTTTTCACATGTATTAAAAAACAATGTGTGCTAATATGTGGGAGAAATATTTGTTTTGTTCAAATATTACACTATTTATGTGACATACTGTACCTGTAGGCCTATCTATCATATGTCGTTTAATATAGAGTGTAATATACACACCTATACTCAACATGAATAAATATGTTTTTGACCAATGTGATTTTACCATGTGCAGGTCTTACAGGTGCTTTTTGCTTTACATACAGCAGGTTTGTCAAGAGTCATAACAGTACACAGGGATAATAAAGCACACAATATAGTTTCAGTTTGTTGTGAATATTTGTTGTAGTAGATTAAAGTACTATATCTATAAATTTATAATACATATAAAACTATATATATATATAAGATATACCTGTATATATAGGGTATATATTTATATATAGGTTATATGTTGTTTAACAGGTTTTTTGAGAGTTTTACTACTCTATAAAATATATGTTTTTTAATTTGTAGCCTTTGAACTTGTACAGTATTTTTCCTTTAATGTTACTTTATACTTCTACTTCATTACATTTCAGAGGGAAATATTGTTCTTTCTACAGCACGATGTACACAGTATGTGACACCTTTAGTCAGCAGGTACTTTGTCGATTATGATTTTTACATACAAAATATATGAAGAGCTTCTAAAATATGATGCTTTGTTATAAATCCAACTACCCAACAGGATATACATATACAATGCATAAACAAGTAGTCAATTAATCAATCAACTGATAGTCAGAATATTAATTGGAAACCATTTTGATAGCTGTTTAAGTAAATTTTGGTCCAAAGTTGAGATTTTTTAAATGTGAGAATTATCTGCTAAACAGTCATTTCAATTTATTTTTTTTTAAAAATTGAGGTTTGGACTCTTGGTTGGACAAGACACGTATTATGAACTATAAAGCTATAGGATCACTATAAATTTTTATAAACCACACATTTGATTAATTGAGAAAATAATCAGCAGATTAATCCATAATGTAAACAACCATTAATTGCAACCTTATTAGAACTAGCTAAGAATGAGCACCATCACACCCAGCAGGGAAAATTTCACAAATTTTCTGCATTGAATACTTCAATTTTTAATACTTAATACTACATTTTTCTCACTGTACTTTACACTTTCATTACAGGACGTTTACTTGTAATGCACCTTTTGCACATTGTGATTAGTACTTTTATTAACATAAAGGATTTGAATAATTCATCCACCACAGCTGGTCTGTAATATCTTATCCTGCATATGTTCAGTAACTATAATATCTTTAACACCATTCATTTTAGATGATGTTTGCTCATATTGACGGTGGGGGGCGCTGTTAGATCAAGTCATGAGTAGTAACTGTACAGCGGAGTGTTTCCAGGAGAGCCGTGTGAGCTCGTGCTTCCTCTCCTCCGTAGAACCGAGACATCTGAAACAGAAATACTTCTCCCACTTATATGGAATAACATGTTATGTGTTCACCATCATCACCTGGACAGCGCGCGCGCGTGTAGAAAAAAACGGTCCTGTCTCTTTAAAGCTGCCTCACGCTGCGTGCTCGGAGCATGCGCAGTAAGGCGGAGCAACAGCCTCTATGAAAAACAACAACAATCACTACAGCAGGGGCCAGGGAAGAGAGATGGCTCCGTGAAGCTCCACACTTCTGGTCCTCACCACAGTTGTAATCCCAGCCCGACTGCTGCTATTTCTACCGGAGCTTTTATATGTCGATGTTGCCGAGCTCATGAACTTGGCTAGTCAGAGCGGGGACGCTGGCGGCAGCCAGCTCCTCTTCGCCAACTTTAACCAGGACAACACGTAAGGCAGGGCCGGGGGAGAGTGTCTGGGGGATCCGATGGCCTTTGCTGTCAAGCTAGCTGTCGGTAGCTAGCTCAGTGTGGACTTGTTTGGGCGTCTAACGGGATGACAGGGCTCGATGTGGAAAAAGCCTGGATGTGGTTTCTCACGTTAGAAATGGCTAACGACACACGCAGATGTTAGCTAGCTAATGGAAATGTGCGGATATGTTTTAGTTCAGCCGTCACGAGCATAGCTTTCTAGCTAACGTGATGTTGTGTGGTCCGAGGCTAACTTTAGCCACAATACACATGTAGGTTAGGTGTCATGTAACTTCTCGGGTGTCAGAGGTGAAATTTGTTATGATCAGTATATTGATTACAGATGGATTTAGCCCGAAGTCAAAGTGATTCTGGTTGGTTTGAACGCTAATGTTGTCCGGCTGACATTTTTCAGGACTGGCGCTACAGGAGGAGGACAGTTTGACAAAGCTGTAACGGTCTCAAACCGGGGCACTGCCTTTATTTTTCTACAGACTTAATAACCTTATAATAATAACCTTTTTTGTAACGCACGGGTTATTCCGTTAGATTTACTGGTGGCCAGCTGTACACCACAGAGGCCTGGTGCTATTGCAAAACATCTCCAGTCCTGCGACGAGACCGAGATCACTGATATTAACCAGGCGGATCCCTCCAGGGTCTCGTCTGAAAGGCCTGTGTAATAATGACACTTGAGGCCATCAGTATTCAGTGTTTACGGGTGTGATATTTCGCTGATGCAATGCTTGACCAATGCTGCAGTTGTCGTGTTTTCTTTTATGTAAATAGGTCCTTAGCTGTTGGCACCAAATCAGGATACAAGTTTTTCTCCCTGTCCTCTGTGGACAAATTGGAGCAGATATATGAATGTAGTAAGTATTTTCTACCCACTTGTTAGTAAACCGTAAATTGTTCTTCAATAACTGTGTTACTGCTCTGTAATATTATTGCTTAGTCATGTTCGAATGAGTTATTGTGTTTAAAGCCTGCTGTCTAGACAGAACACAATCACAGCACCATTAGATGATTGCTATTACTTTAAATATTAATAAAGTTTATCAGCACTTTTCCTCTATTCTTTAACATCAAGCTTCCTCCTCATTATTGGATTTATATACATTATAGTATGTTCTCTGCTACATCCTCGATATGCACCCATGCATGTACTTTTGTCAAGGAATCAGCTTACTTCCCTAAATGTGCTGTTAGATGGGATCATGTGATGCTTTCATTTGCACTGTGTCATTCCCTTAACAGTTAAAAATGACTACCACACGAATCACAGTAAGGCAGCTAAAAAAAGATGAGAGGTGCGAAGTGATTATTTTTGTGTGTGTGTGTGTGTGTGTCTGTCTGTCTGCAGCGGACACGGAGGATGTGTGTATCGTGGAGCGTCTGTTCTCCAGCAGCCTGGTGGCCATCGTCAGCCTGAAGGCCCCCAGGAAACTCAAAGTCTGTCACTTCAAGAAGGGAACCGAGATCTGCAACTACTCCTATTCCAACACCATACTGGCCGTCAAACTCAACAGACAGGTAGGAAGACCAGGGCACAGACATACCTGTCTGTCTCGCCCCGTCTCGTGTCCCGGTTGGCTAATGAATCAGTGCAGCGAAACGTCTCTGTGGTGTTCTGTCTTTGACCGTGATGTCGTCCGCGTTGTTGTTGTTGTTGTGGATCCTCTGCAGAGGCTGATCGTGTGTCTGGAGGAGTCGCTGTACATTCACAACATCCGAGACATGAAAGTGCTTCACACCATCAGAGAGACTCCACCCAACCCTTCAGGTGAGTCTGCACAATGACGAGTATCATCTCAACAGAGTATGGTATGTGGTATACAGTAGTACAATGCTCATAGGGGGAAAAGGAAATACGAGGAAGGAGGTTTTTCCTTCTACAGTATATGCACACACAGTGAAAACGGGGATGGTGCTTTCTTCAGGTTTTTCAGGTTTTTGGTTTCTCTTTTATTTTTCTTAGTTTATTTACAGTTAGCCGTGTTGTTTTCCAGCCTGTTCATCATTATCTCTGAGCTGGCAGCTGCTCTAATCTCCCACTGCTAACTGCAGAACAAAAGCAAGAAAGCCGATGCTGCCAGAACTATTACAGATCTTGTGGTTATTGCAGTCTCTCAGTGTATGCGATTTATTATTATTTTTTTATCAGTTTCGGTTTCACAGATTTTCAAGTTCAGATAAATGTGGTTCTGCTGCGATCTGTTTTATCAGTCTCTTGTTAATTAATCTCCATTTGTGTACACGTTTTCTCCAGGACTGTGCGCCCTTTCCATCAGTAATGATAACTGCTACCTGGCGTATCCAGGCAGCGCTACAATAGGAGAAGTTCAGGTGTTTGACACAGTCAACCTGGTAGGTGAACACAAAGCACAGCAAAGCCCTCTGCCTGTAATAAAGTCCTGAGGTTTAATATGTTCTCTCCTCTCAGCTCTTATCTCATTATGTTTGTAATGGTTCACAAACACCTGCATGTTGTAGCCGAGGCATTGTTTCCGCTGCTTATTGTGTTGGATAATGACTATTGAGTTTCCTGTTGGAAAAGAGCCAAAGCTAAATCTTGTTCATTAAGACTCTGTTTCTAAAGAAGCACATCTCTAACGAGGGTGTGTTTTGGGGTTTTTTCCAGCGAGCGGCTAATATGATTCCAGCCCACGACAGCCCGTTAGCGGCGCTGGCTTTCGATGCCAGTGGAACGAAACTGGCCACGGCCTCAGAGAAGGTGAGGACAGGTGTTAGCACTGCTGTTATCTATGTGGCTGATTTGTGTGTGATTTTTTTTGTTTTGTTTTGTTTTGTTTTCCGCCTCAGTAAATGCTGATCCTCGTTGTTTGGTTCCTTTTCAAGTGCTATGATCTTCTGTACATCTGTTTTCTTTCACTTCCTCCCAGGGCACAGTCATTCGTGTCTTCTCAATCCCAGAGGGACAGAAGCTCTTTGAGTTTCGGCGAGGAGTCAAGAGGTAGAGCGGATTTGATGATTGACTCGCTACGGTTCTGGGTTTTCAGAAATGAAAGTGGTTTTACTGTGATGATGATGATCATAATAATAAATATAATAATAAGCTTTATCTATACAGCACCTTTCAAAACACAGGTGCAAAGTGCTTTACAAGACAAGATAAAAACTGAGGACAAGTGTTACAACATTAGGAGGGAGAGAACAGTGATGATGAAGTTCAGTAAAAATTAGAAAAAGCTGTCTAAAATATTTATATTAATTGATAAAAACAGGATGATGACTTAATATAATCATAGGTTTAAAACATGAGTAGATAAGTGATGGACTGGCGGGACTCTGTAGGTTCACCTGCTGCCCTGTGCGACTGTTGTACATGTTTCTGTGCTTCATCTCTTAGGTGTGTGAGCATTTGTTCGTTGGCGTTCAGTATGGAGGGCCTGTACCTGTCGGCCTCCAGCAACACGGAGACGGTCCACATCTTCAAGTTAGAAACGCAGAAGGAGAAGTATGTGTATGTATCATTCTGTCTGCCAGATCTTAAAGATGCTCCTGAGGCAGCTCGGCTGGGTTTTCCTACATGATTATTATCGTGTTAAACAGAGAAACACAGTCTTCTCAAATTGTGTGTGTGTGTGTGTGTGTGTGTGTGTGTGTGTGTGTGTGCAGGCCTGCGGAGGAGCCCACCACATGGGGAGGGTATCTGGGCAAGGTCCTGATGGCGTCCACCACCTACCTGCCTTCCCAGGTCACGGAGATGTTCACCCAGGGCCGAGCCTTCGCCACCGTTCGCCTGCCCTTCTGCGGACACAAGAACATCTGCGCCTTAGCTGTGTGAGTGCCCGTCTGCTGTCTGCGCTGCGTTCACATACACAGACAAGTCATGGAAATTTGTGTTGCGCCTCTTATTCAGTTTCGCATTTTGCTGCTAATTAGCACCTGATGTATAAAGTTGATTTGGTTTTGATTCATTTATTAAGATGAAAAACTAAATTATCTTTTATTTTGGTTCTGGTTGTTGATCAAGTCTTTTTTTTTTTTTTTCCTGACGTCAGATGTTTGTGAACTTTTGTTTTACATTGTTTTGAATCAGGATTCAGAAGATTCCCAGGTTGTTGGTTGCAGCAGCTGATGGTTACCTGTATCTCTACAACCTGGATCCACAGGAGGGAGGGGAATGCACACTTATGAAGCAGCACAGGTAATACACACACACACACACACACACACACACACACACACAGTTAATAGTTTCTTTTACTGAATCTGTGCTTGTGATTGACCCCAGGTTAGACGGCAGCGCTGAAGCACCCAATGAGATCCTCGAGCAGGGGTCACATGACCGCCCACTTGTGGCCCAAACCTATAGTGCTGCAGTCACTAAAGGTGAGTCAGACAGATGCAGCTTTAAAAGTAGAATGTAAACAAAGATTTTACATTCAATATTTGACCTTTCACTTCTCGTTGCCTAGGTTACTGCGAAGAGCAGGGCGCTGTGGGGGGGGCGGGCCTCGAAGATGACCTCAATGACTTGCGCTTGGAGGAAGAGAACGAGCAACCGCCGCTCATCCTTGAAACTGACTGACGAACTGCGAACGGCCGTACCCACCAATCAGAGGGCTCCTCTGGTGCTGCTATGAACATGTGACACATGGGGGGGCAGGGGCAGGATCAAAGACCGGGGGGGGGGGTGTTTTTAAAACGCTCAAAGCGTTCAAGAGCCTGTCTGTCAGTCAGTCTGTGCGTTCGTCTGTTCACATCCATGTCCGTCTTTTTTCTCCCCTCCTTCCCTCCCCCGCTTCCTCCCCCCTCAGTCGTGCCTGCGCAGGCCGGACTGAAGCTTTGCATGTACACGTGCCAACCGCTACAAACATGCTCCAATGTGAAAATGAGCATCTGTGTGTGTGTATTGATCATTTGATCAACAACAAAAAAAAAAAAAAGAAAAGAAAAAAAAAAAGAAATGTAGCTGTGTCTCCAATTAAGACACACACACGCACACATACACACACGCACACATACACACACACACACAGACGCAAGCACTGTGTAAAATGAAAGTGATTGTGTAAGTGCCTCTCTGCCCCAGAGTCGTGGTGTCTCCTGTCTGAGAGAGAGAGAGAGAGAGAGAGAGAGAGAGAGAGAGAGAGAGAGGGATCTCTTTGCATTGGCTTAAATAAAAATCTTATTTTCAGTTGTTGGATCTTAATGGAGGGTGTGTACCATCTTTTCTAACCTCTTCCTCTCTCACTGTCCCGCGAGAAGTTTGGCGTCGGTCGCGTTTCAGCTTGAAAATAGTGATGTGGAAGAAGCTTCTGGCTTAAGGCAGAGGTGTGTGTGAGTACGAGAGAGTGTGAGTGTGCGTGTGTGTGTGCGTGTGTGTGCGTGCACGCTCATGGCTGAGACCTCATTTGTGTGTGTTCGCTGGGCATGTACATTAGCTAAACAGTGAGTAATTAGCCTCCACTCGTCCGCGCTCACGTTTACCTCATCCACACAGAGGCTCGGTGGAACCTCGCCGCGCTCCCCCCCCCCCCCCCCCCCCCCCCCCCC
>NW_019525520.1:94086-94527 GCF_002814215.2 Seriola lalandi dorsalis | reverse complement strand
CACACACACACACACACACACACACACACACACACACACACACACACACACATGTAGATGTGAACACATACACACAACACACACATAATCACATAATCATACTAGCAGCTGTACATGACCGTTTTGGAGGGATAAACTAATTTGTGTGTGTGCGTGTGTGTGTGTGTGTGTGTGTGTGTGTGTGTGTGTGTGTGGTGCTGCCACCTGTGGAGTGTTGACATAGTTAAACATACAAATACATACAAACACAAGTGGGAACTGGACAGATGTAGCGCGGTTGGAGATGAGAAATGTGAAGAAGACACTTAACAGATTAGAACAGAAAGATAACTGAAGAGGAAGATGTGACGTCATCACTTCCAGACTCAGACAAAATGGATATGAAGTTCAAAAATGCCCATTTGTGTGTGAGTGTGTGTGTGTGTGTGTGTGTGTGTGTGT
>NW_019525520.1:75446-94036 GCF_002814215.2 Seriola lalandi dorsalis | reverse complement strand
TAAACTCTGATATTAATAATCTTTTTTTTTTTTTTTTTAATTTAAATCTACATAACCAATCATAACCAATGACGTGTCATGCGTATGAAAACATGCATGGTGGTGTTGATGTGCTACTGTGTCCATACGTCGGAGATATCTGGGAGTCGGGCAGCAGATCAGTGGAGAGCGGCGGGGACGCTGTCAGTGGACGAGTCTTCAGTGACAGCCTCCTCTTCCTCCTCATCACACTGTATCTCTACTCTGTACATAACTAGATGTGGCAAGAATTCCCTGTACCGTGTTGTCATGACTTCCAGACTCTGGGATGGTGAGTGTTTGGCCATCGAGTCAAAAGTGTGGATTAATAATTCGATTGATCAGGAGCTCAGGCTGAGACGCATCAACCGGTTCCAGGATGCTGCATGATTCCCTTCATTTAATCCTGTTGGTGTCTGAAGCCACTAAACGAGGACTAGTCATGGGGTTTTGGAGTGTCAGGCATTTTCTAATGATTTTGTATAAAATGTGAAACATTCATCTGAAACTAAAATGAAAATAAATTCCATGTTGATGTATGAGATAGGTGCCGTTTGTTCTTGTTACACTGGCGTTTTAGATTCACTGAGACGAGCACTGAAGGACATTTGAATAAGTGAACTAAATATTCTTAATTTATCCCAGATACAATTTTATAATAATTTATTATAATAGGTGAAAATAAATTCACTTCTAGCACACTGCTCCAGGATCAAAACGCACTCTCCAAAAACACAGTGTAATCTTCACACAGTGTCATGATTCATGAGGATCAGCTGTCACTGTGTTACCGGCCTCAGACCTTCAGTATCTCTGCAGTTGTTTGTGCCACAGAAACTGTAACTGAAATGAAAAGTGGCTGCTGCATCTTAAACCTGCATTAAGATTTATTGTTTTTATCTATTATTAACAGCTGGCATCACGTTGTAACTTGATGTTAGCAAACAGTTTCACACACCGTTTTCATTATTAGTAGTTTATTAGTACAGCAGGTTTATCAAACCTTCCTTGCTGAGGTTAATTACATGAGGAATATTCTGGTTCCACTTCACAATAAGACTTCCCTTAAAAAAGATTTATAAATGGTTCTTAATTACGTTTTTAATCCGGTTGTTAACACTTTATAAACTTAACGTTATAACACAGTTTTCATACATTGATGCAGGCTCACTATTTGGCAAGCGCAAGTTAATACTTACTCATTAATCTTACTAATTGAGTTACTACCATTTATAAAGGAGTCTTATTGTGAAGTGTAAAACAACAACATTTAATAATGGAACGATAGTAACTCAATAGTAGGATTAATGAGTAGTAAGCATTAACTTGATCTTGCCAAATAGTGAGCCTGCATCAATGTATAACATGTTCATAATTGTTTATTTATGATTTATAACTAATAACCTAATTATAAACTGTTTATAAAGCCTCTAAAAGGGAAGTCTAATTGTGAAGTTGTACGGATATTCTTTAATAAATTAGCATTTAACCACATTATTATGAATGAAGTTGGGAAGGATTGGTGTGAACTGGAGGCGGCAGGTAGCTCGGCTGTAGGTACGTTACTCCATCACCTGTGTGGCAGGTAGCTCGGCTGTAGGTACGTTACTCCATCACCTGTGTGGCAGGTAGCTCGGCTGTAGGTACGTTACTCCATCACCTGTGTGGCAGGTAGCTCGGCTGTAGGTACGTTACTCCATCACCTGTGTGGCAGGTAGCTCGGCTGTAGGTACGTTACTCCATCACCTGTGTGGCAGGTAGCTCGGCTGTAGGTACGTTACTCCATCACCTGCCTGAACACTGTCCATGTTTCTCTCTTTAGATTCACTCACTGGATTCGGAGACTCTGGAGAAAACACTAAATATGAAGGAGCACAATGACGACGGGACGCTTCAGGTCAACTTGCTCTTAGTTTATTAAGACTTTGCAGCAGGTCACCACACACACTGTTAACACACCGGGCAGCAGCGACACACACACACACACACACACACACAGGTGGGCTCTCTGTCGTTGACGTGAGAACACAGCTTCAACCACTCCTCCCTCCGGTCTGAAGACACACACTGAGATGACGGACACACACACACACACACACACACACACACATCAACACGTTTAACCAGCACACAAAAACCTGACATGAGGGCAAAGGTCGGACAACTGAACCTCCATCCCTGTACTGCAGACACACACACACACACACACACACACACACACTCAGACATACTGACAGTAACACGGCGTGCAGGCTAAACTGGACTAGAACAGGCCGTGTGACCGATCCTGTGACTACACTCATTAAGACTGTTGGTGATGTTAAAGACTTTCTTGCTGCTCACGTCCTCAGTGCTGCGTCCTCCGGAGGGCTGAATGAGTGTGTGTCACTCTGCGGGAGCAAAACAAACACAGATGATACAGGTACAAGTGTAACAGCACACGCTCACACAGCTCATCTTCCTCTTCCAGCTCAGACAACTTTATTTACATCCCGTCTCACCAGACAAACAACCAGGTGTAGTTACAACAACAGAGGAAACATATTAAAAGACATGAGGCAGTTTCAATAAATAAAAGCAGTAAATAGAACAACACATCTTGTGAATTACACAGATAACACATTACTAGTTCTCATCAAAAGCTCATTATAACGTCGGCCCGAAGGCGTTAGAGTCCAGGTCTAGGCTGTTCTGGTTCCTGACAGACAGCCCATTAAACCAGCAGGTAAAAGGTTTAAAGGCTTTCGATAAAAGACTGATAAAAGTTACATAAACTTGTATCAAAGAATTAAGTTCCCGCATTAAGGGAATCCTGTTGTGTGTGTAAATACCCACCTGCTAGCAACGTGTGTGTGTGTGTCGGCTCCCCTCTACCCGTCCTGTCCTCCGCCGCCGGGCTTGGTGACCTGGACGATCTCCACCGAGGTGAAGCCCTTCTTGGTCGAGGCTCTGTTCCTGGTTCTCATTTTATTCAGGGCCATCTCCGCCATTTCCGCGCGCTCCTCCGCGTCGTCCAGCTCGTGGACCGTCTTCCTGTACTTGGACAGGCTGCTGTTGGCCTGCTCCTCCTACAGCCACACAGACAGGAAGTCTTAAAGAAAGTGTCCTATAAACGAGCCTCTAATGAGATTAACGAACCAAGTAATTAAAAGTGCCACAATTTAAAGGAATTGTTGGACATTTCTGTCAGTTTTTAACCGCACAGAAACAAGAGCGGTATCAATCTTCATCATCTGACTCTGTTAAAATGTGTATTGTGCATTGAGCTCTCAGGGCCACCGTACTAAGTAGGTGTTGAGCTGTAGAGAGGCGTTTCTGTTGTTTGACCAACCCTCTTTGATTTAAATGGGGTGGAGCTTTAGCTTTAGCTTTAGCTTTAGCTTTGAGCACCAGCTAAAAAACATGGCGACTGAGCAGCATGTATTTGTAACAGTGAGAAGCTGCTCCTTCAAACCGACTCACAGCGTCCTCGATCTGCCGTTTGTAGCACTTGAGCTTGTTCTGGAGTTTCTCCACCAGCTCCTGCATGCGCTGGTTGGTCTTGTGGTCTTCCTCCGTCTGGAAGATCAGCTCCTTGAGTCGTCGCTCTCCCTTACGGAGGCTTTTCACCGTCTCCACGTGGCGCTTCTGCTCCTGGTCCAGCTCGTTCTCCAGCTCCTTGATCTAGCAGGAAAATAAAGAGGCAGGAAGTGACGAGAGGCGTGGCTCAGTGTCTGTGTGTGTGTGTGTGTGTGTGTGTGTGTGTGTGTGTGTGTGTCATGTCGACCGCGGCCTTCCCTCAACGGATCCAACTCCTCACCTTGGTTTCCAGTTTCTGGATGGTGCGTTTTCCCGCCTTCAGCGCCTGCTGCTCCGCCTCCTCCAGCCTCAGTGTGAGGTCTCTGAGGTTCTGCTCCTGGTTCTTCTTGACCTTCTCCAGGTGAGCGCTCCGGTCCTGCTCCTGCCGAAGCTCCTCGCAGAGCCGCGTCGCCTGGAAGCAGACGCACATGTCAACGCGTGTTTCCACAATTCAAGTCACAATTCTTTTTTTTTTTGCCATGACATGTTTGTGTTTGCTTCATGTTAAAATGTTGCTGTGCGTCTGCTTGTTTTCTCCTGTGTGTGCAGTCAGGTCGCTCACGTCAGTCACGGCCTTCTTGGCTCTCTCGTCGGCGGCGCGAAACTCTGAGATCAGCTCCTCGTTCTCGGTGGAGAGTCGGGCGAGGTCGGCCTCCAGCTTCCTCTTCAGGATCGTCAGACTTTGGTTCTAGTGTGAGAGAAACCGGAGGATGAATCAAAATAAATATAAAAAAATGTGTATTTATAAAACCGTTAAAACCGGCGCAGCCACTCACGTGCATGTTGATCTCACTGAACCTCTCGGTGACGTCCACCAGCTCCTGCTCGATAAGTTTGCGAGCTCTCTCGGACGCCTCCAGGCCTCCTCTCAGCTCCTCCATCTCCCCCTGCATCAGACACAGACGGCGCTCCTGGAGGCTGTACTTCTCCCTCAGCTCCTCGTGCTGACGGGCGTCCTCATCCATCTGCACCTGCAGATCCTGGAGGGGGGGGGGGGTCACACATGGATCATTGCAGTGGTCGTTCCATGTCCCGCCTCGCGGTGATCGAATGCAACTCTTACTTTGATCTGCTGCTGCAGCTTCTTGAGGGTTTTGACCAGCTCAGCGTTGTTCCTGTTGGCGTGCTCCAGCTGAATCTCCATCTCGTTCAGGTCTCCCTCCATCTTCTTCTTCATCCGCAGAGCCTCGGCGCGACCTTTGGCCTCCGCCTCCAGACTGGCCTGCAGCGACTCCACCGCACGCGCGTGGTTCTTCCTGAACACGAGGAAGTAACGGTTATAAATACAAGCTAACGCCGGCTAACAGGTGCAAGTGGCCTTATTGTGGATATCGATGATGACGATGATGACTTGATTTAGTTTTAAAGTGTGTGTGTGTGTGTGTGTGTGTGTGTGTGAGAGTCTCACCTGGTGACTTCAAACTCCTCCTCCTTCTCGTGGATTCTGCGGTCGATGTCGGCCTTGACTTGAGCCAGCTCCAGCTGCACACGTACCAGCTTACCTTCCTCCACCTGGACACACACACACACACACACACACCTCATCACCATCATCATCCTCATCATGTATAATGAGATTATTCTACAGCCACAGAGCGCTCTGCACCTCCAGTGAAGCTTCAGCCTCCTCCAGGGCCAGCTGCAGCTCCTCCTTCTCCACCTCCAGTTTCTTCCTGGCCTTCTGCAGCTCGTGGACGCTGCGGCCTCCTTCGCCCAGCTGGTCGACCAACTCCTTGATCTCCTCTGTGAGGAGGAGAGGAGGTGCATACGTTATTATACGCTTTCCACGTCGCTTCCCCGCCGTGATCTGTTGAACCGCGGCCGCTGGAAGTCACCTGAGAGGGTTTTGTTCTCCTTGCGGACGGTCTCCACGTGATCCTGGCTCTCCTCGTAGGCCGTCTTCAGCTTGTAGAGCTCCGTCATGTAGGAGCGACTCTCCCTCTGGCTGTTGTCCAGCTCCAGTTGCAGCTCCTCGTTCTTCTGGCTCCACTCGGCCGCCAGCTTGTCGAACACGCGCTGCTTCTTATCCAGAGCCGCCGCCGCCGCGTTGGACTGGTCACACGAACGCAGACGAAAGCATCTTCTCACTCACAGACCTTTTACATCAGTGTGCGTCACAACTGTGTGTGTGTGTGTGTGTGTGTGTGTGTGTGTGTGTGTGTACCTTCTCCAGGTCTATGGTGAGGTCCTCCACCTCCCCCTGCAGCCTCTGCTTGACCTTCTCCAAGCTGGCAGCTCGGGCCTGGGCCGCCTCCGCTGCCTCCTCAGCCTCCTGGAGACGCACTGCCAGTTTGCGCCTGGAGGAGAGTGGGAGGAGGGAAAGAGGAGGAGGCATTAAAAAGTATCAATAGTTTATTTGTGTTTTCACCACCATTGTCATTTGATTTGCACAAAGGAAGGAGAGTATTTTTAACCTACTTGGTCTCCTCCAGCTCCTCGGTGCGGTGGATGGCGTCCGTCTCATACTTGCTCCTCCAGGAGGTGACGTCAGCGTTGAGCTTGGACACGAGGCGCTGCAGCTCCCCGCGGCCCTCCGACTCCTCCTCCAGCTGCTCCTTCAGCAGGGAGAGGTCGTGGCGGGCGTTGGCCAGGGCCACCACCGCCGTGTTACGACCCTACAGGGAGGGAGAGAGGGCGGAGGTCAGATAATCACCTCACGAGCAACAAAAGGAGAACAGCATCACCTGCTCAAAACCAACCACCTGGGGAAGTGTCACTTGTGTCTTTGTGTTCGTTTGTGGCGACTCGTACCTTGTTCTCCTCATCCACCTGTCTCTTGAGCTCATCGACCTGCGAGGTGAGCGAGGCCTTCAGCCTGGTCACCTGGGTCAGCTTGCTCTGCACGTCCTCCAGCTCCCGGCTCAGATCATTGTTCTCCGCTGCACGCAGAGAGGACAGAAGGACGGACTGTAAGAAGGAACCCTGTACGTGTTCGTGTGTTCTCACCAGGCGGCTGAAACATGAAGCTGCAGTTCCTCTAACGACCACTAGAGTCCTGCTCCAACAGTGAGTCAGTCCCCATAGACTCCCATGTTAAAATGTCCAACTTTACAGCAGAAATAAACATGTTTACAGCCTGGTACAGAAACTGTTTTGGTCTCTAGAGATAATTTCCTCCTTCATGACACCTGTTTATATAACTCACCTGTTTACATCTTATTAAGGATTAAAGTTCTGCATAATTGAGGGCGTGGCCTCTTTGAGTGCCCATTTTTGGATCAGCCAGGAGTTCTGCGGGGTCAAGTACTGCCAAGATGGCGACGGTGGAGCGGCCCACTCTGAATCAGTCAGTCAGAAACCTGCGGTCGACTCTTTATTTATCTGTGGTTCTCACCCGTCAGATGGATTTTGGTCGTGCTGAGCTCGGTCTGAGTTCGCTCCATCTCCGCCAGGCGAGCGTTGGCCTCCGCCAGGTTGTCCTCCAGCTTATGGGCGTGGGCCTCCGAGTTCATCTACAGGTGCGAACGAACAGACGCAAAGACAGAAGAAGAAAGTGTGGGTAAGATCTTTTTCTTGATCACACAAGATTTCTTGATCGAACGACTTTGCACCTTTGCTTTCTGCGTGGTCTCCACGGTGACGTTGAGGTCTTCGATCTCCGCCCTCATGCTCAGTTTGTCCTTCTCCAGTTTGACTTTCAGCCTGGTCAGGTTCTCCAGCTGCTCGCCCAGCTCCGCCATCGCGTCCGAGTGCTTCTTCCTCAGCCCCGCCGCCGTGGCCTCCGATTGGAGCGCCGCCTCCTCCAGCTCCCGCCTCAGCTTCAGCAGGTCCGTCTCCCGCTTCCTGTTCTGCTCGATCTAGAGGAGGTGGTGGAGGTTAGTAGGGCGGAGGTCACGATGGAGCTCAGTGCTACCCTCTGGTTGATTGACAGCTGTCAGACACACTCACCTGGGTGACGGTGGCTCCTCCCGCCTCTTCCAGCCTATCACTGAGATCCTCCAGATCACGTGACAGCTCCGCCCTCTGCTTCTCCACCTATCAGAGAACAGAGAGAACATCCCACCTGTTTATAGTGGTCAACACGTGTCATGCAGGAGGTTTGAACTCCGGTGACCTCGCGGCTGAGACCTGTACCTTGGCTCTCATGGCGCGCTCAGCTTCCAGCTCCTCCTCCAGCTCCTCGATGCGGCCCTGAAAGAGGAGAGCGTGAACACGTGTTCAGACCAACGATACAACTGTCACCTTCTTCTCCAGAGAACAATAACCACGAATTTAACTCGAAACAAAATCTACACCTGGAATCAGCTGATGCCTGTCTGAACACTAACCTGGTGCTCTTTGAGCTTGCGGCCGAGCATGGAGCTGAGAGCCTGCTCATCCTCCAGCTTCGAGTACATGTTGTTGATCTCAAAATCTCTCCTAGACGAACACACACACACACACACACACACACACACACACACACACGCACACACACACACACACACACACGCACACACACACACAGGAGTGAGTGATCGATATTTGAGTCACCTTGTTCGCACTAAGTTTGGAGTGAAGTCATGTTTGATCATTTCGATGTGCCCTCACCAGAGGCTGCGTTTCCAAGACGACCACTTTAGGCATGCTATAGCATTTAATTGGCTGAGAGGGCGGGGACTATCTGGAGGCTCACGTCATGTCAGTGTCCATCCAGAGGTTTAGTAGGCAGGTAGTAACATTACATTATTATTATTATAATGCGCTGATTCATCAGCTGCTGTGGCTGATGAAGGAGCAGCTGCTTTTAACTGTGAATAACTGTAAATATTGTCTGATTCTTTTCTTTTCAATGTAAATACAGATAACATTTGTTTGACTGTGTGTGTGTGGGTGTGTGTGTGTGTGTGTGTGTGTGTGTGTGTGTGTGTGTGTGTGTGTGTCTCTCTCTCACTTCTTGATGACCTCCTCCAGGTCGATCTTTGCGTTCTCCATCTCATTCAGGTTCTCGATGGTCATCTTCAGGTCTCCCTCTGCCTTCCTCCTCGCTTTCTCCACCTCCGCCCTGATCCTCTTCTCCTGCTCCCAGCTGTCCTCCAGCTACACACACACACACACACACACACACACACACACACACACACATGATGAAGGCAGTAATACTGAGTATATTCAGCTGCAGCTGCCGACACTCTGTCAGGTCTCGTACCTCGTTCACTTGGCTGTTGAGCTTGCTGTTGGTCTTGGTGAGATGATTCACTTTGTCTTCTTCTGTTTGGAGATCCTCCACAGTTTTCTGAATACATTTCAAAATAAATCAGTCTCTATTAAACTCATACATATAAACAACAGAAATGTGTTTATTTTTCTACCTGTTGCAGTTCCTCCAGAGCTCTCTTCTCCTTCTGCAGCTTGGCCACATGATCGTCCCTCTGGTTCAGGTCACCCGTCAGAGTCCGCACCTTGAAGTCCAGACCCTGAACGCACCGTCGAACAGGAATTCAGCGGTAAACTCTAAATCTTACACATTATAACCTGGTTTTCTGTCCATTCAGTGAAATAAAAATACATCTCCACAGCTGCTATACTTCACTTCCTCTCTCCTCCTCCTCCTCCCCTTCACCTGTTTCTCCTTCTCCGTCCTGGCCAGCGTGGATTCCAGAGACTCCAGGTTTCTCTTGAGCTCGTTCAGCTCCCCCTCCAGCTGCCTCCTCTGGCCATGGAGGGAGGCTGTGTTGCCCTCTTCCTCCTCCAGCCGCTCACGCAGATCCTAAATTCACAGTTTTAGCCAAAATAAACCAGTTAGCTTGATCTTGAAACGCTCAAAAAGTTCTTATTCTGCACATATTACAGTCCTACTAATTAACAAACAGACATAGAAATAAAGACATAAATAAATCTTGAAATGCATAAATAAATAAATGAATAAATATATTAATTAATTAATTTAGAAATACCAAAATGTTTTTATTCTGCATTAATTAATTAATTAATTTTTTATACTTGTGTCATTTGTCTTTCACAGTCCTGTGAAAGCTGTAAACATTAGAGCTAATATTGTTACTACTCACTTACGAGCAGTGGAGTGTAAATCTTGTACTTAATGTGGATTTTGAAGCGATCACACCTTGTTTGTTCGTCGCTGTGTCACTACATCATCACTACTGATGTTTACCTGCACTGACTCCTCCAGCTGCACCTTTTGGTGCATCAGCTGGGTGCAGCGCTCCTCGGCGTCTCCCAGCGTGTCCTGCTCCTGCGAGGAGACGAGGAGATGAAGTGTGTACATGTGAGAACGTCACTGTGTTTACAGTTATCCAGGTGCGTCGGCAGAGAGATCTCCGGCAGAGTTTCCTGCAAACTGAAGTGTGTGCAGATGTGCGCTTACTGCGGCCAGCGCCAGCACCAGGTCGTTCTTCTCCTGAGACAGAGTGAACATCTTCCCCTCAAGATCTTTGATCTTTCCCTCCAGCTCCTTGACCTTCTCCACTGCCACCCTCAGCTCCTCCTCCTTGGCCTTGAAGGTCTCCTCCTGACGGGCGACCATCAGCAGGGGCTTCACCTGGAGGAAGCCACAAGGCGGGAAATATAAAGATGAAGATGATGATGATGATGACGAAGATAGTTCATCATTCGTCAAGAGTTGGAACGTCAGCGTGTCACCTTAGTGTAGAGTTTCCACCAGCCCCAGAAGCGCAACTGAAGGAACTTCCTCACGTTACGCTGGATGGCCATCAGTGCAATTCTGCATCACACAAACATAAACACAGAAACACTGTCACACACACACACCTGAGTCAGCATTAAACCTGCTGCACACACACACACACACACACACACACACACTGACCGTCTGTCCACCATCTTCTTAAACTCAACCATCATTAGAGTTCCTCTCAGTTGAGCCTGCAGCATGGTTATGATCTTCGCCAGCCGCTCGTCGCGCATGTCCTCCAGCTTCGCCAGGACGCCCGCACGGAAGAACACCTGGAGAGACAAACAGGTGAGAGAGGGAGGAAGAGGAGGAGGAGGAGGAAGAGGAGGAGGAGAGTCATTTATCAACCGCATGTTCTCATTTGTTTCATGTCATAATAATAGATAATACACAAGAAGTAACAGAGGAGCTAATGAACTAAAGTGTAATTTAGTTAATTATATAGATGTTATATGTAGAGATGTAACATATATACAGTAGCCTACATATATATATATATATATATATATATATATATGTAGTGTTCTGTTTGGTCCCATCAACTCGTCAGTTGTATGTTAATGAGTGTGTTTAATAGAGATAAAACTGTTATGTGTTTCAGGGTTAATAGCTGTTTATGTGTGTTGTTCCTCCACGAAGTCACTTAGTGTAGTAATGTACTAAAATCTACAATATTATAAAAATACCAGAAAGTACAAGATAAAAGTTCTGCATTAAAAATATGAGTGTAAAATGTGAGTATAAGTACATAAGTATGTGCGGGGTACCTTGCTGTGGCCGATGCGGTACTCCATGTTATCCAGACCGATGGAGCCGAGGATGAGCTCAGACGCCTTCTTGTTGTCAACGAATCCCTTAGGGATGACGTTGGGGTTGAGGATATAGTATCTATAGGAGACATTAAGAGGAGGAGCAGAGGGAGAAGAGAAGAGATGGAGGGGAAAAGGTCGAGCTGAAATATGATGGTGCTGATAAAAAAAATCCTGAAGGCCATAAAAACAGTGTTTATCCTTCAGATGGAAAACCATATACAGTGTGTTTACTGGAGGGAAGGAAACGATGTGGAAATGTACAGATTTAACATAATCCATCAACACATGTTCGTCTGATCGTAACTATAATCAAATAATTCTAAATGTCGTTTAATATATAAGGTTTTTTTTATGTAAATGAGGTTTATTGACCATAAAACTCCAAAAGAAAGTGTAAAAGTCTCAGTAATGAGTTGCACTGAAGGCGACTGAAAAGGTGTTATTATCAGGTAATGATTTTATACTTGTACTTACTTATACTACACATGTTCAATAAACAGTCAAACTTTTAAACTTTGATTTTGACCCGGAGAGTCGATGTTAAGAAACATGAAGATGCTGGAAGAATGGAGATCAATAACAAAAGTGATGGGAGTCAGACCTCTGTTTGAATTCTGGGTACTGTAGTCTGTTGGGGAATCCCTTCCTGCAGATGCGGATGCCCTCTAGGACGCCGTTACAGGCTAACTGGTGCAGGATCAGATGGTTGTCTGTAACGCCTTTACAACACGAGAGAGAGCGATGAAGAATTATTGTACTTAAGTATATTTTTAAAGTACCTGTACTTCAGTATTTTTACAATCTAGTAACTGAAGTGAAACAACTTTCACTTGTACTGGAGTCACGTTTGATCAGAGGTATCTGTGTGACTCGGGTGATGCGCTGACCTGACTTCTTGAACTCGTTGGGGACGATGCAGCGGACGAAGTGAGGAGCGGTGCTTCGCAGGGTGCTCATCAGCTTGTTCAGTTGTTCCTGTTGAGCGTAAACAGTTAACGGGTCGTCGCCGCCTGCTGTGAGATTTGCCTCGGGATCAGGTGTGACAGGTGTTTTTCTGTGTGAGTTACCCTGTAGAAGTTGGAGACGGTTTGGAAGGACGAGCCTTTCTTCTGCTTCTTGGTTCCTGCGGCGGCCTCCTCCTCTTTGAAGAGCAGAGCCAGCAGAGACATGGAGGACTTCTGGAAGAGTCCCACCACCGTCTCGTTCAGAGGGTCTTTGTTCTTCTCCAGCCAGCCGGCGATGTTGTAGCCCACCTGTGGGAGGCACACACACACACATTCACTGCAGCCGTGTTCGCATGAAAGGCTCGTGTCCTGCTATAAACTCACTCAGTCAGAAATATCACACACACACACACACACAGAACATCCTAAACATCCATCCACAAGTCAAACGCTCCCACGACAGCCCGGCACTCACTGTGCCGGCGTAGTGCACCAGTTCAAAGTGGGCCTCGGCTCCTTTCTTCCCGCCTTTCGGCTTCAGGAAGTTCGAGGACTTGCCCAGGTGGTTGTCGTGCAGAGCTGCTTTAAAGGTCGAATCTGTGGCCTTCGGAAACACACACTGCTCCTCCAGGATGGAGAAGATCCCCATGGGCTGGAGAGGAGACAGAGAGTCAGGGACTTTTTCTATAATATTTCTTCACATTTTTATTGTAAATATTTGATCTTATTGTCACATTTTTTTTATTTCTATTTAAGATATCTGCAGAACCTGCTTGTTTCATCTTAGTTTATATTTCTTTTCCTCTTACTTTGTTTATTGTCATGCACCAAAACACCAATAAACCAGACTGTGATTGTGATTCTGGTTCTGGTTTGTGCGTGTGTCACCTTCTCCAGCAGGTCGATACACGCCTGCAGGTCGAGGCCGAAGTCGATGAAGACCCAGTCGATTCCCTCCTTCTTGTATTCCTCTTGCTCCAGCACGAACATGTGGTGGTTGAAGAACTGCTGCAGCTTCTCGTTGGTGAAGTTGATGCACAGCTGCTCGAAGCTGTTGAACTGGAGACGCAACACAGAGTCCGAATCGTGAGATGAAGTAACTTACAAAATACGAAATCCAGCACAAAGACCTCACCTCGAAGATCTCGAACCCGGCGATGTCCAGCACGCCGATGAAGTACTGCCGCTGCATCTTGGTGTCCAGGGTCTTATTGATCCGGGTCACCATCCACTTGAACATCCGGTCGTATATGGCTTTAGCCAGAGCACCGATGGAGTACACGCACTGGGCCTGGTTCTGACCTGAGAGCAGATATTGGACAGGTGATGAGCGCACTGTCCCCGCCCGCTGGACACTCCTTGTTTTCAAGACATCTCAACATTGTCCTCGTCACACCTTTGGTCACAAACTCGTTGCCAACCTTGACCCTGGGGCGTGTGATGCCCTTCTGCAGCTCCCCAGAGTTGACGGCCATGAGGTGAGCGACTTTGTCCGCCACTTTAGGAAGAGAAGAAGAAGAAGAGAGGGGACAAGGAGTTAACAGGAACAGGAACCACAAATAAGATGGAGATTAATGTGGAGAAACGACATATAGAGTTTGATAAATATGAGCTGGGACATGAAAAAGGGCGGGCTTCAAGAGAAATATCAAAAGAGAAGGAGAGAGGTAAAGAGAGAGAGAGAACTAGGCCAAATGTACAGGGTGGAGAGAGAGAGAGAGAGAGAGAGAGAGGTGGGCTTTTTATACCCTCGGTGGAATCCACATCAGCCTGTTCCTCTCTGGCTTTCTGTTTGAACTTCATGTTGCCGAAGTGCATTATGCCTCCGGTCAGCTTGTACACACTCATCTTCTCCTCAGGAGTGAAGCCCAGGACATCAAAGGCTTCCTGCGTGCACACGAGCGAGCGAGCGAGCGAGAGAGAGAGAGAGAGAGAGAGAGAGAGAGAGAGAGTTACACAACAAGAAGCAGCAGCACCGTCAACAGGCTGATGAGTTTCACTATTTCAGTTTTAATTATTGAAGAAGTGAATGTGAGACAGAGAGAGAGAGAGAGAGAGAGAGAGAGAGAGGTCGACTCACATCAGTGAGCATCAGCTCCTCTCCGTCGTCCATGTTGTCGACCACCGTGACGCCCTGACACACCCACACGTACTGCTTGGGGTCAGGACTCAGCAGCAGAGCGCCTGGGAAACAAAACATTTAACAATAGAATAATTATAATAAGAAGAAGACAATGAAGCAAAACCCACCGTTTAATGGATCTTAAAGTGATTCTCATTCTCACATTATCAGATTGTTATTTGAATTGATTTTAATCTGGTCGTTATTTAACTTAATTATATGTTACAATATAAAGTTTGACACTTCAACTGCTTTTACCAAAATGTTTCGGCTGTTTATCCACGACTTTTAACTATTTCAACCATGTATTCACGTCACTGTTCACCCACTATATTCAGCTAAATATTATATTGATATACACTATTGCTTCTTCACAGTTTTCCCTGTTACTTTTAATGATATATTTCAACTTCTATTTCAGCTGTTTATCCACGGTTTACTTTTTGCTATTTCAACCATCCAGCATCATTTCTTTTAGCTGGCTAGTTTTTTTTTCCATTAACACACTTTCAGCTAAAACTGTTAAACCTCTAGTTTTAGCAAATTATTATCCATTAACTTGAAGTGTCTCAGTCGCTCTTTGTGTTTCATGTCTCTCACCCATGAGCTCGGGCTTCCTGCCAGAGAGGAGCTGGTAGAAGATGTGGTATCCTCTCTCAGCCGCCTGCTGGGAAATCACTCTGGATTTCTCGAGCAGATCTGATGCACACACACACACACACACACACACACACACACACACACACACACACACACACACACACACAGAGTTTATAATGAGCCACTTATCTCTTTACAGAGTGATGTCCATATTTGATGAAACATAGAAGCTATAAGACTGTGTGTTTTGCTCAGGTGCAATAACGCTGGTGAAGTAATGAAACCGTAAATTAAATCCGCTCACAAGACTCAATATCGGCGCCGGCCAGCTTCGCTGTCGGCCCGAAGTGGATACGAATGAACTTCCCCTGAAACACACACAGACACACGAACGTGAGTCTCAGTGATCTGATGATTGTGATGTTGTTTTTATGTTTCCACGGTTTTAATGAGATTTAATGATGTAAAACACCATCATGTTGTTGTGACCCGGTCCTTACAAAGCGCGACGAGTTGTTGTTCCTGATGGTCTTTGCGTTGCCGAACGCCTCCAGCACCGGGTTAGCCTGGATGATCTGGTCCTCCAGAGACCCCTGAGAGGAGGAGGGGAGGAGGAGGAGAGGGGAGGAGGAGGAGGAGAGGAGAGGAGGAGAGGAGAGGTAACAAGGGGAGGAGAGGAGGAGAGAGGAGAGGTTACAAGGGAAGGAGAGGAAACGAGGAGAGGGGAGGAGAGGAGAGGAGAGGAGAGGAGGAGAGGAGAGGTAACAAGGGGTGGAGAGGAGGAGGGGAGGAGGGGAGGAGAGGTAACAAGGGGTGGAGAGGAGGAGGGGAGGAGGGGAGGAGAGGAAACGAGGAGAGAGGAGAGGTTACAAGGGAAGGAGAGGAAACGAGGAGAGGAGATCATATGACACTTGCTGTAGAAGATTCTCTTGTGTTTTACACTGTGAATCTAAAATGAAAAAAGTTTGGTGTCGAAAAATAAAAGATTATTTCATGGGAAAAACAAACAAACAAACAAACAGACAAACAAACAAACAAACAAACAGACAAACAAACAAACAGACAAACAAACAAACAAACAGACACACTCACCTTGGAGTCGGACACTTTGCTGCCGGAGGCTCCAACATTAGCGAAGTACTGGATGACCTTCTTAGTGTTCTCAGTCTTTCCAGCTCCAGATTCTCCGCTGGGGGAGAGACACCAGCGAGGACTTAAAGACACTGAGACGTGCAGACTACACGGTCTTCATCAACATCAAAAAACAACAAAAACAACAACAACAACAACATTGACGTCCTTACGTGATCAGCATGGACTGGTTCTCGTGCTCTGAGACGTGGAGAGAGGAGGGAGAGAGAGAGAGAGAGAGAGAGTGTGAGTGAGCTGAACATAATCACTGCTGATTTCCCTCAGAGCAGATCAGAGAGCTGCTGATGTTCCCTGTCAGCAGCAGCAACGACACAGACAGCTGCCCCCCAGCCCCCCCTCCTCCTCCCCTCACCCATCCATGACCCATCTCCCTGTCTCCTCACCCATCAGCATGTCGTGGTAAGCGTTGTCGGAGATGGAGAAGAGGTGAGGAGGAACCTCGTTGCGTTTCTTCCCCTTGTATATCTGGGCCACTTTGGCGCCGTAGATGGGAAGCCATTTGTACGGGTTGATCGCCACGCAGAAGAGGCCTGAGTAGGTCTGGAAGAAACAAAGAGGCTTGAAGGGTGCATATGTCAAATTACTATCTATCTATCTATCTATCTATCTATCTATCTATCTATCTATCTACTTGAAGCCTGCCCAGGTGTGTACTTCTACTTTTCCCAGAATGCATTTTAAAGGGTGTAATCTAAACTTCCATACAGTTGTAGAGGATTTGTAAGAGATTTCTTTTTAATAAAAATGGTCAAAATCGACGCTGCAGAGGCAAAAAAATCCTGCGAGACTTTCAGTGGGTCAAACTCCAAAACCAGCGGAAACTACATTTCCCATAATGCAAGTCAGGATTTCTGTTATAAATGTATAGTGTCCGGCCATAAGATGAGATAACCCTGAGTTAACAACTTCTCCCAAATAAATCGATATTAATGAGTAAAATCTGTGGAATGGCCCTTTAATAACCCACAGAAAACAACTGAATTTATTACAATCAGCTGTTGAGCAGAAGTTCTTTCTGCTGAACCGTCACAGACTCACATAGATCCTCATGTTGACGTAGCGGCTGCGCAGGTTTTCCATGACGCTGGCCTCGTTGAGGAAGGTGAGGTTGGCCATGTCGCTGGCTTGGTAGAACTTAGGAGGGTTCATCTGCTGAACGTCATCCTTCCTCACAGTCACGGTCTGAGCAGAGAGAATAATCAAAGGTTTTTAATCATGGTTATTATGATCATTAGCTCAGAGTAAACAGGTTTAGTCTGGGTCTTACTGTGTTCTTGGTGGTCTTGATGGTGACTTTGTCCCCATCTTCAGACTGAATCTCCCCAGCGATAAAAGCCTCCTTCTCGTCTTTGACCCAGCAGGAGCGCTTGATGTCGTATGGTTTATTCATGGCATCCAGCCGCTCCTTCTCTGAGGGAACCAGGAACGGCATGGGGTCCACATCGTCCCCACACTCCCCTTTATATCCACCCGGCATGACTGCTGCTGCTGCTGCTGCTGCTGCCTCCAACACACCAACGGACCGGCTCACTGACCAACTGGCTGCTGCAGAGAGAGAGAGGCTGAGACAGAGATAGAGGACAATTAAAAGTTGTTACTGTAAGTGCGAGGAAGGACAGTGGTGATACTCACCGATGCAGGAGGCAGAGGAAGTGAGTATGGGTGTGTGTGTTGAGGCCACGCTGTTATATACCAGACCGTCTCCTTCCTGATATGGTCACGACTCTAAAACCAGCCGTCACCCCGAGGTCTCATCCCTCCGAATCTGCCTGGCAGCGCAGGATCTGGGAATTCTTCAATCTGCCTCCCTCCTTTTAGGGTTTCCCCTGGAAAGCCATCACTCCTTTCCTCACCCCATCACTCCGCCCCGTCCACACCTCGATCTTCATCCCACCCCGCCTCCGCTCTTCACCATCAATTGCTCTCTCTTTGTGCGCCTGATGGGATTAGGGATGAGTAAGGCATCTTAAATTAAAACCACTGACACACAGAGAAAGCTATTTTTTCTCTTAATATCTTTTGCATTCTTGGAGCAATCTTGATCCTCTGCTCTCCAGACCGACCAATCCCTATTTATTATTGAATAAATCAATATCCTTTAAGATCGACTATTACTCACATAACAGGACACGTGTATCGTGTGTCATCTTTACATGACGCCTTGAGGACGGCGCAGGACAGGGGAGGAACATGGACAGGTTTGTGAGGCGGGGCTCAGGTCAGGTAAAGGCCGGCAGAGTGACACACACACGTGAAGAGAGGGAGGTTCAGGCGTCCTCCACAGCGTCGTTTCACAGAAACTTCCCTCTGTGTAGAATCACTGTCGCAGCGGCGGGAGAAGCCGTCACATCCTGTGAGTACGACAACCTCAAGGTTCAAACTCTTAAGTCTCAGTAGGTGAACGAGTTAAAGTTCCCATCAGGCAGAAAGTGAAATATTATTTTCTACGTCATTATTAGATTTTCAACCCTGACGTATCAGTGTCAGCAGCATCGTACTGCAGCTGGTGAAGGTGGAGCGAGTTTTAAGTGTTTTATAAACATCTCACTGGTTTGGTCCAGTTTCTTTCCCAACCTAGAGGTCGACTTCCCTCCAGAGAGGGAGGGGGAAAGTTCTGCTGCGCACATTTGTGTTCATTTTTTGGATATGTGTCTAAGTTTTCTTTTGTGAAATCTTGGATAATTTGACGTCTTCAGGCCTCAAACAGAGAAGTCTGAAGACATCTTTGCGGGGGGGGGGGGGGGGGTAAA
>NW_019525520.1:68830-75422 GCF_002814215.2 Seriola lalandi dorsalis | reverse complement strand
GGGGGGGGCGGGTCACAAGCCAAAAACATCACCAGTTTAAGGTTTAACATAGTCTTGTGTATTTTATGAGATTATCATGTTATTTTTTACGTAAAATTTCAATTCTGTAAATAATGAGTAACCAATAGAATAGATATGATGGAAGAATCTTCAAGAAGCATAAAATCCAGATTTTCAGATAAAGAACAAGAAGCTGAAAACTGTTGATGAGAACTGCTGTTGTGTAAATGTGCTCCACTGTAGATTCCTCCGAACTGAAGCAGCTGTTGCTCCTGTTCCCCAGAGGGGGCACTAATCACACACACACACACACACACACACACACACACACACACACACACACACACACACACACACTGAATCACCCTCAGGAGAGTTAATAGTTTGACTATAATAAGTTCATACTTTTCCTGCACAGATTTATGTTGGAGGTTTAAATGATTTTAAATCAATTTCATTCTGACTTTTCTGGCATTACACTGATTTTCAGAGCAAATGACCCATTTTCAGAGTGTGTGAAATCACTTTCTCTCTTCATCTTCTCTTCCCCTCCCTCTCTCAGCCTCTTTTCTGTTTTCTGTTTTCTTCTTCCTTTATTTAAATATTTTTGTGAGAGAAAAAAACCCTAATTTCACCACTCAATGGGATTTCCCGACTGTTCTGGGCAAAGAATGACTTCATTAATCGTGTGTGTGTGTGTGTGTGTGTGTGTGTGTGTGTGTGTGTGTGTGTGTGTGTTCCCAGAGGTAGCCTATAACTAACTTTGTCTCTATGATTGGAATTATCTAAGTAGCTGTGAACACACTCAGCTGGTCTCAGGGGCTCTTTGAATGACACACACACCATGTACATACACCACATAGACATGTGCACACACACATACACACACACACACACACACACACACACACCACACACACACACATGTAGATGTGAACACATACACACAACACACACATAATCACATAATCATACTAGCAGCTGTACATGACCGTTTTGGAGGGATAAACTAATTTGTGTGTGTGCGTGTGTGTGTGTGTGTGTGTGTGTGTGTGTGTGTGTGGTGCTGCCACCTGTGGAGTGTTGACATAGTTAAACATACAAATACATACAAACACAAGTGGGAACTGGACAGATGTAGCGCGGTTGGAGATGAGAAATGTGAAGAAGACACTTAACAGATTAGAACAGAAAGATAACTGAAGAGGAAGATGTGACGTCATCACTTCCAGACTCAGACAAAATGGATATGAAGTTCAAAAATGCCCATTTGTGTGTGAGTGTGTGTGTGTGTGTGTGTGTGTGTGTGTGTGTGTGTGTATTTGTGAGCCAAGTCTAGTGTCCGACAAGCCGTCCGCTGCTTATGTGGATTTACTGTGCCCTGTAAACAGGCTGGTGAGAGGGTCCATTGTTCCAGCAGCTAATACAGCAGCCGTGCAGCTAAACCCGGTGCTGCTCAAGAGCCAAATCCCTCCATCCGTTATCCCCGTCCACCCAGCTCTCCCTCAGCCTTCAGCGGCCTGCACCAGTGTTTCAGCCCACCACACACTATACTTCACATTCCTGACACACAGTTTTTAAAGCATATATTAGATAAAGTGATGCATTTACTTCACCTGCCATGCAGCCACTATTGGTCTTCATCACGTTGCATTCAAGTGCTTGTGGGAAGCTCCAACATTCAAGAAGGAGCCGCCTCTCACTATTCGGATGAACATATTTACCTTAATGGCAACTCTTTTTATGGCTGGTGGTTTTTCATTAAAATGTTGATCATATTAATTAAGATGCAGTATGTAAAGTTGTAAACTGTGTGAACACAGTGACTAACACACACTGTTAGTGTCTGTTCCCACAGGTGAAGCTGATCTTACACCCTAACATCTGTTTAAGGAAGTCAGTAATCTATTTTTCCCACACAGATTTTGGATCAAAGATTTAATAATATTTAAACTCTTTTGGGGTATGCATCGTTAAACAGTTTCTTCAATAAAGAAAATTTGAAAAATAATGTAAAAGGGGCATCCACCCTTTTTTACTTGAACTACTTTTGATATTTTGGACTTGATGGTTAAATAATGGAAAACTGAATACAAAGTGGTGTGGGAGGGGTAAAATCTGAAAAACAACAAGCTCTTCTGAACAGAGAGATTATTGAGGAGAAATACACAACAACTATTTATTGATTGCTGGAGATCATCTGGGAGAAGAGAATAAAATGTATAAAAGTGGGTAAAATTATAGAGATTTAACATCCAGGAGCTGGTGGTAGCCTCTTAAAGGAGTTATTGGGGAACTGGGAGAAAGCAGAAAACAGAAATCAATACTAGTTTAAACAGCTGGTAAAAGACAAATTTTGCTATATGTGTGAGCGAACATGTACATGTCAATGAACCAAAATGCATCATTGATCACTGATTTCATATGTTATCTGTTTATCAACCTGTTGCAGTTAAATATTTACTTATAATATGATTGTTTGTTATTAGAAAATCGTAGACATTGTCAATTAATGTCAATAAGCAGAAATAATTTAATTTTTTAAATGTAATGTAGGATACAGAATCTAAAATAAAAGTAAAAACCAAAGGGTTTGCCTCTTTGAAAGTACCTTCTCGGGCACGCCCACGCTTCCCAAACGCGAGCACGCAACGTTATACCCGTTAAGAACATGACGTCAGTACGTGCTTGAGCCTGCCCGAAAATGTTCTCCCGTGTTGTTGGGTTTCGAAGGAGCGCAGGACTTTGCCATGAAATAATACATTATTACCCGTGAGGAAAACAAAAACAAACCGCATGATTTTAAACTGAAGTTATTCGCGTTCCCGTTAAGTGGCGAAACTGTGTTTTTGGGAGACTCCAACGGGAAGTTTGTGTGATCGTTTTTCCCGGAGTGATGTCGAATCCTGGGACTCGGAGGAACGGGTCCAGCATCAAAATCCGACTGACAGGTAAAAAAACGAGACCGAAAGAAAGCGCTTACGGTGCATGTTTTAACTGTAGCTCAAATGTTTTACCCTCTAACCACTGTGGTAAAGTGTAGAAATCACCAAAGCTAACAAGACGCCGAGAAGTGTCTTTGGGGCTCTCGGGTCTGCCTTTTGCCCAAACATCCGGTTTTTGTGTGGCAAACACAGAAGCACAAGTGCTAGCTTGTTAGCTGAGATGCTAAGCAAATTACCGAAAGGACAGTCAAGAAGCAGCCCAATGTCCTGTGGGTTTCACAGCTCACACGTCCGACTGGTCAGCTGATTTTAGGTCACTAAAAACACCAACCCTTGAAAGCCATGTTCAGGAACTTTATCAGTTCCTAGCACTTGCCTCTTAGCCAGCTAGCGTTAGCTAATAGTAACATTGTAGTTAATGTTGACCGCTAACGCTTGCTAGCTAACGTTACACCCATTTTTTGGGGCTGACCACAAGCCGAACCCGTCGCCTGACCTGAATGCGACGAGCTCTGTATCAAAGATGAAAGCAAATGTCGAACAACCGCCTCTCTGAAAATTGATTTGTCGGTAGATCTGACATGTTAGCCTAGTTTACCCATGAGTATTGATTAGCGTTTCGCTGCTGTGTCAGCTGCAGCTTGACAAATGTCTGACTCACAGAACTTGTCCTTCCCCAGAGAAGCTTGACACGTTTGCTTCTTTGGGTGCACTGTACGCAACTCTAACATTTTTGTTCGTTATTGGGTCAGACTCTTCTCTGTAGGGCACATCACAGTCTCTCTTGCTCTCTCTCTCTCTCGCTCTCTCTCTCTCTCACACACACACACATACACACACGCTCACACTCACTCACTCACATGCACAGCTGGAACAATGGTTTTTACTGTAGCTAATGTGACCCCACTGGGCACCCAGGGGCCTCTATTCAAATGGTAATGGCCACTCTGCGCCGCTGGGCAGACGCCTTGTCCTTCTCCCGATTCAAACTTGAGTAAACACACCAGAATTTTCTTGCTGGCTGACTTGATGTGGTTTGTATGGAGCAGGGTAGGACGGCACTCCAAGTGTATGATTGTGATGGATGTCTTTTGAGTCAAAGTGCTGTCCTAAACGCTGTTGAAGTGCTGCTAAAAATGTCCACCATGTGCTGACTGCTTATTTTTCTACTCTGTTCCTCTTTTTGTGGAACTTGATTTTGAGATAGCAGAGCAGGCATCATTTTTGGCAAACAACATTCACAGATCTGACACGCTTTTTCACCTGTTTATCCGCATAGAAAAGTATCACTTCCAGTGTTTCAATTGGCTCCTGTGCCAGCGCAAGCCCTGTAAGAAGAAAAGGAAAACCTCGGAAAACATAACAACATACAGTAATGGACAGGAGCAAAGAAAACTGATTGAAACGTTAGGAGACAAAATCCAGAAGAGATTCAAAAGTTCTAACAATGGAGATGGTAGAAAATTAATCCAACAATTTTGATTATCGATTAATTGTTTGAGTAAGGAAGTGTTTGAACAAAACTGGTAAAAACTCACCGATTGCAGCTTCTCAAATGTAAATATTTCCTCTTTTACAATTTTTTTTTTTCATTAGTAAGCTTTAAATCTCTGTTGACCAGACAAAATAAGGAATTTGAAGATGTCACCATGGGCTCAGGGAACGTGTAATGGACATTTTTAACTACTTGATCTCATTTTGTAAATCAAACGAATAATCTAGAAAGTAATATAGTCAACCCCTATTAGGAATTACTAAAAACCGTTAATAATGCTCTAATCCATCGGGATTATAATAGGTCCAATACTATGTGGATGTGTGTAAACCAGTCACTCATTATTTCGGCTTAGATGCAAATAGAGGTTATTGCCCCTGCCTGTGTCCCGCCCCCACAGGTATGAGTGGAATCCTAATTGGATGAGGAATGTGTGATGAGCCAATGGGAGCACAATGCTGCCTGGCTGGCCTGCGCTCTGTTTAGTCTGTCAGAGAGAGCGGTTGTTTGGCCTACATCAGAAAAGCCTGTGTGTCTGTGGCAGTGACACAAACAAAGACCAGGCAAGTTTGACATTGGCTCACATTTCCGAGATTGGGTTGTGTTTATACAGACGTGTTTTAGCCAACTGAGAGGTGATTGTTGTGTCTTTCTGGCCCTGTCATCAGTTTTAGGGGATAAGCTTAAAATAGCTGAAGGAGAAGCGCTCTGGGTGTAAGAGAAGTGTCACGTTATCCTTAGGTAATGTGGTTTAGTGAGATGTGAATGGACAGTATTAGACTTTAAAGGGAAACACCTACGTAATACAATAATAATCTTGTTTATTTATTCTTTGATAAGTTGTCGTCCATTTTAAGTTTTATTTACATACTCACATGCGGTGGGAGCCCACTTTCCATTTCAATGGAACATATATAATATATATGCTTTGTTTAGGAATATTAATGATACTGCTGTTTGTGTTGAGACCTTTTAGTAATGTTTTGATGTTGATTTGTTGACGTTGATTGGTGGGTATGATTTTTGAGATTGTGAAAAGTGTGGTTTGAATGCTCGAACATGATCAGGACAATGCAGGAAATAAAAGGGTCAGAAAGTAAAGGGAAGATGTGCGTCTGTTTTAAAATAAATGGGGTGTTTTTCTTTTGAAAAATGCGGTCAAATGAATTAAATGAAGAAAAAAAAAAAGTATTTCAGCAGGATAATGTTAATTTGCTCATGTAAGCACCACGTGCTGCTCAGGGTTTGGTGCCAGGTAGTCGGATTGGACAGCGACTTGTCCAAGCACCAACACGGGGAAACGCCAGGACAGCAGGTGCTGCTCACGAGAGGGGGGGGGGGGGGGGGGGCTGGAAAGAGGGCAGAAGAGTGTGAGAATAAAGACTAACTAAAGGAAATAGAGTGAAGGAATAAAAAAAAAAGGTTAAACAGGAAATGACATTGTTGTAATCTCCCATGGGCCAGTCGAGTTCACTTGTAAATCTGTGTGTGCATTTTAAAACAGCAGAGTCTTGTCGGCTCCGTAAGGATTTTACTATATGTCATTTTTTCTGCCAGATCTGTGATCAAGATTATTAATCTCAGCGTACAGCATCTTGGCATCTTTGCCAAAGTGTTCGACCATTATCTGTGATTTAGGAAGTTTTAATGAACTTCTGAGCTTCTACAGTTTTATGGGTCTTGTCATTTACCTAAAGAATATTGAGCGTTCTCCCCGGTTAACGTGCAAGACTGGAACAAAATTGCAAACTCTTGAAATATTTGTGAGATTGTTGATTGTGCTACAAACGTGCTGCGACTTCAAATTCCCCCGAGGAGCTGCAACCGTGGTTCAGAAGAAGCTCAGTTTTTCATCATCTCCCTTGAACTGTTTCCGCTCGTTCCCTCAAGATTGGATGAATAGAAATCGTCGCCCCGCTGCCTCTTCCCCTGTTTCTCAGGGTTTTTTTTTTTTTTAAAGAGAGGACATAAATGCCAAAAAAGAAAGCAGCAGTAGGGGGAAATTGAGAAGGAGCTGAGCTGCGGCTGTGTGTGTCTTTACCAGCCATGACCTTGGCAGGATGAGGAATTTCCTGAGATGCAGAGAAAGGGCCTGTCACACATTCAGTGCCACAGAAGAGCTGGTCAAGAGGCGGAGAGGGGAGGGGGGGGG
>NW_019525520.1:42034-68780 GCF_002814215.2 Seriola lalandi dorsalis | reverse complement strand
GAAGAGAGAGCGATGGGGTGAAATTAGGGGTGTCTCTTTCCTCTGGCGAGAGATTGGAGGGGGAGAGGGGAAGGAGGAGGAGAGCACAGCGGTGACAGTGACAGAGAAAGTCCTCTCCTGCTAGTCTGGAAAAGGAGGCAGGAGCAAACCAGAGACTTGATCCTCTCTCTCTCTCTCTCTCTCTTTCTCTCTGTCGCTGTGTTTCTTTCATTGTGTCTGTGTAGAAAAGATGAGGTCTCGGCGAGGAATGTGTGAGTCAGGAGGAGGAGGAATGGAAGGGGTTGATGAGGAAGAGGGAAGGATATCCTGCAGCCATTCTCCATGGGTTAATCACAGGAAATAGACCAGGCTACACCAGACACATCTACGCAACCACAGTTACCACATCCCAAACCACCGGCCGACTGACTAACTTCCTAGGTTGATGTCTGGGCCAAACCAAATTGTGCCAGATTTTAATTGGATCTCAAAGCTATGATCACGGTTTAGGTGCTGAAGCAAGTCACTTAGCACCAGTGTGAATAGATCGTGAGATTGCTTTTGTTCCTCTGAGCCAAGACGGCCCCACAAATCTGCATTTCTGAAACGCTGCCAGTATCACCCCCACCTTTGTTCGAAGCACAGGTTGTAGTTAAGATCGCAATTAACAATTATTGTCTTTATTAATTAATCCGACAGTTACTTTCTTGATTAATCTGGTAATTATTTTGTCTAAAAGAAAAAAAAATGTCAGAAAATTGTTAATTATAATCTTCCAGTGCCCGAGGTGACATATTCAGCTAGCTGTCCTAATTCAGCTAACAGTCTAAAATCCAAAGATATTTAATTCACTGTCACTTTGAAGAGAGAAAATTAGAAAAATCAGACTAATTGATTAGTCGATTAGTTGTTTCAGCGGCAATTGTTTTCAAAGAGGCTCATGTAGATATTTCCGGAAGGAAACTAAACCTTGAGAAATTCATAGCAATTTATGAGAAGACACTTTTCACGACCCGAACTGGAAACAGGCGATTGACATAATATGGTTACACATCCCACCTCGCTGGTCAGATCTGCTCCCATTTGTCTTATTTTGAAAGAGAAGAGCCCAGAAAAAAGAGAGAGGAAAAATGGGAGTCAGATTCTCCTACTTGTTTCTGGCTATAAAACAAGGCAGTTTATCTCAATGAATTGTCAGTGTTAGTTTATGAAAGTAACCAACTGTAGTTTTAAGGGAATTAAATTGCTCTCACACAGTGTTTAAGACTCTGACCACAGCTTCCTTCAGTCTGTTTTTTCTTCTATAGCTAATTTAGTACATGTTTACTTACATTCTTTGACCACATTAAGTTTCCAATAACGGGCCCATATGCAAACATCCAGAATTGGGCATTACAACATGCAGTGTAAATATTATTGTAGTTCACCTTGTTTTGGAGTGCGTTACATCAGCCGTGAACACAAACCAGCTGCTTGTTGTTGTTTTGTGTCCACGCTGCCCTGTAATCCAGACTCGTGCTTGTGACTGGACATGAGCGTGTTTCTAAAAATTAGCTTATGGTGGTTCACTTGTTTTGTTTTGTTTTTTTAATGTTACAGCAGAGCTAAACTCCAGTTAGACATGCCAGCCGTCGCACCATAAAGGCCGTCTGGAAATCACACATACACACACACAATAAACTAAACACTTCGCACAGACCTACAAAGTCTTGGTCAGTTTGAGCGCTGCTTTCTTGAGTCCACAAGATGATGTGGCAGAGAAGGCAATCTGCCACTCTCACTGTGGGCGGCCTGTGTGTGTGTGTGTGTGTGTGTGTGTGTGTGTGTGTGTGTGTGTGTGTGTGCGCGCAATGGTCCTGACACTAGCCTATACTTTACTGCTCACTCTGTCTGCATGTCACATAAGTTTTCCCGCTCATTACCATCCCCTGGCATTCATATATTATCCTAACCAACAGTCTTCCTCCTCAGATGTTTTTATCTGCACCAGCATCCATTTGTGGCAGCCTACACACTCTGAGATCATTTACATATTTCTGTGTGTGTGTGTGTGTGGCATTTTGTTCATAATGATTTTTTGTTTTGCAGTATTATGTGCCAAGAACCTCGCAAAGAAAGACTTCTTTCGTAAGTACCTCTACTCTGCTTATTTTCATGTGCATGAATTGTGACAGTATGGTGAGCGTGATGAAATGCTGTGTTTCTGTAAGGATCTGTTTGTTTGCCATGAACAGCAACACTGTAAGATAGTTTGCATTGGTCATGCTGTGTTGTGTTGTGCCGTGGTCGTACTATGCATTCCCACCGTGCCCTTCACAGCAGGGAAGGTTAACTGTTGACCTGTGATAGCAGCATAATAACAAGTTTAGCCGCCTGCACACACTGCAGCGATCAACCCACAATGAGGTGTTTGTTCATGTTCTCAGAGTTTGTGAATATGCCAGGTTAGGGTTTTTTTTTTTGTTGTTTGTTTTTTTGGAGTTGTTCCATCTAATATTTCACTATCTTCCACCTCTATCTCCATCCCATGATTCAACAGTGCTGTCCAGATGCTGTTAATAACAGTGTCAGGCAAAAAGGATATGTTGTTGTTGGGTGAGAGGACTGCAGAACAGTCCCAGAAAGACACAGAACAGAATCAGATTCAGCTGAATGTCGGCAGTAATGGAGAGCTTTATTGTGGGGAGTGTTACAAGCAGCACTCTGTCATTATCTGTCCATCTCTGTGAGTTAATTTGGTGGATGCAAACAATTAATTTGAGTTATGTTTATGCAGGCCTGCCAGATCCATTTGCCAAAGTTGTGGTGGATGGATCGGGTCAATGCCACTCGACAGACACAGTCAAGAGCACACTGGACCCCAAATGGAATCAGCACTACGACCTGTGAGTGTCTTGCACCGCACTCACAACCAGTCTAATGGTTAATGCTTGTTTTCATTCGTTTAAAGATTTGCCTATTGACGTCTCTCTTTCTCTCTTTCAGCTACATTGGAAAGACAGACTCCATCACCATCAGTATATGGAACCACAAAAAGATCCATAAACGACAGGGGGCCGGATTCCTGGGCTGCATACGACTTCTTTCCAATGCTATCAGCAGGCTAAAAGACACAGGATGTAAGTCTCTCGTTATATGTTTTTTTTTTTTTTTACATACAGCCTCACACACCTTGCAGAAAGTGTTACACCGTTAATGAAGCACATTTGTGTCAAGTGAGAAATAAAACGACAACAAAGAAAAAAGCTTTTGGGTTTTTGATGCGTTTCCTTTCCCCTCTCCTTCCAGACCAGCGTCTAGATCTCTGTAAGCTCAACCCGTCGGACAGCGACGCAGTGCGGGGGCAGATTGTAGGTAAGGCTGGACGCACAGATACACTTATATCCTCTCTCTCTCTCTCTCTCTCTCGCTCGCTCTCTCGGTGTCACTTTTCTCTCACCCTGCTCATGTCCTGCCCTCCCTCTCTGTCACACTGTCATCACTCTGACCTTTACCACCTGCCTGTTTCCAGTGAGCTTGCAGACACGAGACCGCATTGGCAGCGGAGGGCCTGTGGTGGACTGCAGAGGACTGTTGGAAAACGATGGGTGAGTGTGTCACCAGACTTTCATGCTGCCAGTGTCACATAGTGGGAGTCTAGAGAAACAGTCGGTTATTGTCACAGTAGTAATTGTTTGAATATGTTTCAGAGAGTATTGTGGAGTGTTTCTCAAGTTGTGAGTTGGAGATAATGATGCTTCTTGTTTTGGTCTTTGGGAATGTCACATTCAGTGTTTATTTTTGAAGTTTTTAAAAACAAATTTCAGCCTCAAATTTAGTAAATTTCTAAATGCTTTATTTTCCTGAGGGATGGAAACCCCATTCTTCCTAAAGATGGTTCCACATTTAGCCAGAAAATTTCTGACTGGGAGTTTTCACACTCATGAGCTCAGTCAGTGACGACTTGTGTCCTGTCTGGAAGCACTTTGCATTTGTTATGTTTGTGAATAAATGTATTCAGGTCCAGGTTTTATCCGTCTGTATAATGTAATGTAATACAGGACGAACGATGTTAAGTGATTAAATTCTTCTGACGACGTCATTCTGAGATCTCATGTGAAGTGGGACTGAGACCCGTTTCGGATGTTTGTTCGTTCTGTATCCGTTCAGTCATAATCATCATTTGTTTGTTTTTGTTTGTATGAGTTCCAAATAAAAAGCAGTTGGCCTATCATGTGATTCCAGTAAAACAGAGAAAACAAGACTTCAGTGAAGTGTGTGTGTGTGTGTGTGTCTCTCTGTGTGTGTGTGTGTGTGTGTGTGTGTGTGTAGGCCCGTGTTCGAGGGATGTTTCAGTGAAGAGCCGCTGCCGTACTCCGACTCCACTGGTGCGGCAGGGGGCGGGAACTGCCGGCTTGACTCGCCCAGTCAGGAGAGCCGTCTTCAAACCCAGCGAATCAGAGGGCAGGACTCCAGAGGCCATGGCCACACCCCTCAGAACAGACCTCACGGGCACCAACCGCCTGACCTACCAGAGGGATACGGTCCGTCAAACACCAAATGTTGCTTTTACTCTTAATATTTATTTGATCCTAAATGTCCCCGGGCTAATTCACAGCGTCGTGTAACATCTTTCTTTGTTTTCTTTTTACCAACAGAGCAGCGAACAACAGTGCAGGGCCAGGTGTACTTCCTCCACACACAGACAGGCGTCAGCACCTGGCACGACCCCCGGATACCGCGGTACGATTACACCTCACTTTACTTACATCTACTCCAAGCACAACCTGAAGTGAGATGAACCTTGAATAAACCATGCTGAGAAAGTAGGTCATGGCAGCAGCGGAGGATAATATAACAGCAGGTATACACAGTAGCATCTTTTGTAATGCTGTTATTTAAAGGATTATTCTGTCTTCATGACTGGGGAAACTTCACATTCAAGTCGAGACATGGATTTAGAAAAGTACGAAAATGTCTTTCCTGTCGGCATCTCTTCACGCGCCACTTCACAGAAGAAGAGCGAAAATGCTTCAAGCTGTCCCCTGGTAGTCTTTAGACTGAAAGTCCATGTTGTCCTTATTTTGTTCTGCACTAATTACATCCAACAGATTAAGGGAAATGACTCAGGTTATTTCCTTGGCCCCCCCTGAGACTGGGTCTAGGTCAGTATGGTGGATTTAAGAACACACAGTATGTAGGATTACAAGTGTTGTGGAGAAGTCGTCTCAGTCTGGTTCCTTGTCCCTGCTGCAGGGACCTGGCCAGCGTGAGCTGCGAGGAGCTTGGGCCGTTGCCGGTGGGCTGGGAGGTCCGGAGCACCGTGTCCGGCCGGATCTACTTTGTGGACCACAATAACCGAACCACACAGTTCACAGACCCACGCTTACACACGATTATCAGGTACACACACGCACACACACACACACACACTTGGAAAAAGTCCCATATGGCAGACTCAGGCTTCACCTGTGTGGCAGACATCTCTGACTCAAAAAGTGGATTCAAGACTAATCTGTTGTTAATCTAATCTGTCACTGTTATAATGCTGAACTCAGACTGGATCTGAGCGTGACCTACTAACAGTCATCAGCTCTGTTGATGATGCTGAATCGTGTGATTTACAGAAATGTGGGTTTACAACAGATTTAGCTGCTCGAGGCCGATGCACAGTGTGTAATCCAGTCTGCTCTTTTTTTCCCCCCTTTCTGTCAACTCATCTCTCGCCTGGCGTCCTTCCCTCTCCTCATGTTGCCCCCCCCACCCCTGTCCTCCTACTCCTCTGCTTGTTCCCGTCTCCAGCCAGCAATCCCAAGCAAAGGAATCCTCCCAAGCCCCCCAGATGGATGTGGGGGGTGAGGAGGGGGGAGGCGGAGGGGTGGGCAGCGGCGGAGGCGGAGGAGGAGACGGGGATGTGGCAGCGCGCTACGAGCGAGACCTGGTCCATAAGTTGAAGCTGCTCCGGCACGAGCTGTCGCTGCAGCAGCCGCAGGCGGGACACTGTCGCATCGAGGTCTCCCGGGAGGAGATCTTCGAGGTGGGACACAACGTCTCTCTCTCTCTCTCTCCTCCCTTCTTCCTCATGCCGTCTCTCTCATACCAACACGCAGACAGATCAGACGGTTGTACGAATGCTGTGTGTGTGTGTGTGTGGGTGGGGGGGGTACTGTGAAAGTTTCCATTTATACAGACACATCCACACTCCTCCTGACTCCTACACCAGTCACAACAAACCATTCTTTCAGTGTCTGCTCTCTGTGGACGAACACAAAGGCAGCACTGATTGTGCCTATTAATAAACAGCGGAGCAGAACATCAGTGAGAGAAAGAGCTGTGTTGTGGATCACTTATTGTTTCCTTTGTTTGTGATAATGTGTGTCTGTTGATATATGTATTAATGTGTGTGTGTGCGTGTGTGCGCGTTGTTAAGGAGTCGTATCGGCAGATCATGAAGATGAGGCCCAAAGACCTGAAGAAGCGTCTGATGGTGAAGTTCAGGGGAGAGGAGGGTCTGGACTACGGCGGGGTGGCCAGGTAATGGAGAGTAGTAACTGAAGTGCGCACGTGCATGAGAAAATGAAGTAATGCAAAATAAAACAAAAAAGCTTCCTAAGTAATTTACAGCTTCTTAAGAATAAAACTTTCAGGGTGTTGTGTAAAACCACACTCGTTAGTCAGTGAACTCACCTGGTGCAGACTGCGGTTGGTTTTACGGCTGCCCGGCTCGGCGACGGTCACTCCTCACAGTATTCACCTTCCTGTGTGAAGCTTTAGGTTCAGTAACAGTGACAAGTTATCAAAAGGAAAGTTGAGTGTTCATAATGTGAAATAGGTGATGACATAAATAAATAAATGTCATTTTTCCCACCATTAATCTGTAGTAATAACTGGCAAATATAATATTCTTAAAGAAACATGAGACCACAGATCTGCACTGGTTTCACTCTTGTTTTTCTTGACTCTCTGTGAACATCTTCTGAACATGTGTTAACCCTGTGGTGGTTGTCTATAGGGAGTGGCTGTACCTGCTGTGTCATGAAATGTTGAACCCCTATTACGGCCTGTTCCAGTACTCCACAGACAACATCTACACACTACAGATCAACCCCGACTCCTCCATCAACCCCGTGAGTTCACACAAAGGCGCGCTCGCACACATGAAGCACGTCGCAGCTGAACTGAATAAGAGGATTTCCTCTGACGCTCTCTTGTCTGTCGGCGTCTCTCTTTGTGTTGCTTCCTTTCAGGACCACCTGTCGTATTTCCACTTTGTGGGTCGTGTGATGGGCCTCGCGGTTTTCCACGGTCACTACATCAACGGGAGCTTCACGCTGCCCTTCTACAAACAGCTGTTAGGCAAACCCATCCAGCTCAACGACCTGGAGACCACCGACCCGGAGCTGCACAAGAGCCTCGTCTGGATACTGTGAGAACCGGTCGAATCCCTCAGAGCTTTCTTTTATCATCAATACCTCTCTGTGTCAGTGTTACTCACTCCAACTCTCTTCACGCAGAGAGAACGACATCACTTCAGTCCTCGACCACACGTTCTGCGTGGAGCACAACGCCTTTGGAAAGTTTTTACAGCATGAACTCAAACCTAACGGCCGTAATATCCCCGTCACTGAGGAGAACAAGAAAGAATACGTGAGGTAAAAACAACGAGACGATTATGTTCCAGATACAGAGAGTTTAGGTTTAAGTTTATTACAGTGTATTTATTTGACCTGCATCGTTTGTGTTTGTGTTTTTTCTCAGACTTTATGTGAACTGGAGGTTTATGAGAGGAATTGAAGCCCAGTTTCTGGCTCTGCAGAAGGGATTCAGTGAGCTCATCCCCCAGCACCTCCTCAAACCTTTTGACCATAAAGAACTTGAGGTACGTGTTCTGTCTGAACTGAGAACGTTTGCACATGGTCTATTTTTATTTTTTTTTTCTAGTTTTGGGAACACAAAGAGGAGAACCATAAAAAAACCATCCACCTCAGTGTTATTTCGTTTTGTATTCTTTGTTTTTTTGTGTTTCTGTCGGCTGAATCTGCTCCTCTCCCCCTCGTCCAGTTGATCATCGGCGGACTGGGGAAGATCGACCTTGCAGACTGGAAGACAAACACCCGCCTGAAGCATTGCACAAGTGAAAGCAACGTGGTGCGGTGGTTCTGGCAGGCGGTGGAGGCCTTCAGCGAGGAAAGGAGAGGACGCCTGCTGCAGTTTGTCACAGGCTCCACCAGGGTCCCACTACAGGGTTTCAAGGCGCTGCAGGGTGGGTCATGGACTGGCTCAGACGCCACACACACACACACACACACATGCGCACACACACACACACACACATTTTAATTTGACAGAGTCGTATTTTGTCCATTCAACAATCCAAAGATATTCTGAAGAATGTGGAAACAGCAAATTAAATTTCTGTTGTTCGACTGATTCATTGATGATCAGTTGTTGTAGCTGTAGATTCATTAGCAGATTTCTTGCTGTTAGCGACGTCCACGCAAGACGGTTATCTTTGATCACATGCAGATAATGAATCCTGATTTAATGTGTATGTTGTTCTTCACACTCACATCCTGCACTTTACCTTTAGAAAACTTACATAAAAGTCTGTAAAAAACAATTCAGTTCAAATGTTCGACTGTGTCGGCAAAGGCTCCAAATTAAGAAAATATCACAAGTTTCCTTTGATGGTTTCAGAAACTCGTTTGTGTCCTGTTGTGTTTTGTATAAGATCAGTGGAGAGGCATGTGAGTGTTGTGACAGGTGGTTTCTTGCCCAGCATGAACAAAACGCTGAAACTCTGATGCGAACACACACACAAACACACACACACACACACACACACACACACAGCTGCAGGCCAGTGAAAAGAAATGATTCTACCATTGTCGACTAATCGTTTGCTGAACTTGAGATTTGATGAGAAATGTAATTGTTTAAATACTGAGTCATGCTCTGTGAACCAGAGTAGAGCAGTGATAACTAGAATGTATGTGTGTAAGGCTCTACAGGTTCTGCAGGACCAAGGCTCTTTACCATCCATTTGATAGACGCCAACACAGACAACCTGCCCAAGGCTCACACATGGTGAGGACGCTCAAGAGACAAAAATGTTCCCCTGATATCTACATTTGTGTCAGGCCTCGAAGTCACTGATTGTTCCTCTGTGTGTTCAGTTTCAACAGGATAGACATCCCTCCCTACGAGTCTTACGAGAAACTTTATGAGAAACTGCTGACGGCTGTGGAGGAGACCTGCGGCTTCGCTGTGGAGTGATGAATCCGCAACCAAAAAAAACCAACATACACACAGTCACACTTGTGCTTGCACACCAACTATTTGACATTTTACACATACACACGCCTCGACAGAATATCAAGTATACACAGAGTATACAGAGCAGCCAAGCATCACGAGAACACACACACACACACACACACACGGCCTCTTGCCACCTCTTCACCACCGAACTGTTGGGGGTTAAAGGAGGAAGCACAGCAGGAGGGGAAAGAAAGAAAGAAGAAAAAACAAACAAACAAACAAAACAAAAAAAGAAAAGTATTTTAAAAATTTTTCAGATGTTTTGAAGAAGCATTTTTATCCTTCAGTTTTAACAAGCTATGATGTCATTCTTCAGAATGTCTAACCGCCACAAGACTCAAGACGGTCGTGCTCGAGTGTCCGGACACAATCAGCCAATCGCATATGAGCCTGCGAACAGAGACGTTGAAGTCAGATGTGTGAAGAACAAGGCGGGGACTGATTGTCTTTCTGTCTCACAAGCTGATTGACTGACTAGTATTCATGCTTCATGTTTAACCACTGTCGTGTATCAGAATGTGTGTGTGTGTGTGTGCGCGCATGTCAGAGAGTGAGAGCGGGACATTTTGTGTGTGTGTGTGTGTGTGTGTGTGTGAGAGAGAGAGAGAGAGTGTGTGTGTGTGTCAGGCATGGCACCCAGTTACGCTGTAAAAAATGATCAAATGAGCCTGCTCCTCTGTTTGGTAACTCTTTGTCTCTTCCGTTTGTATCTGCGACCACTCTGATCCACTCTGATATTTTATTATTTATTACTAAGTGATTACCGACCAAGCTGCTATATGCTCTACAAAGAGCCGACACTAATCTCTTCATCACCCCCTCTACCAGAGTTGAAGGGTCAGTTCACTTGCAATTTCAAGTAATCCACAAAGTGGGTTTTATTGAATTTCGTTACATTTTTTTAACATTCATATTATTGCAGTGAAATACTCTTGTCAGTGTATGGAAACTGTTGGTGTGTTGGTGTTTTGAATGCCATGTTACATTTATTGAAGTGAAAGGGATCGACTTTCCCAGGCCTAATTTTAAAATCTAACTCTACTGACGTTACGGAGAGGACCGAGGACACGTCCTGGATATTTTTTTTTTTTTTTTTTTTCAAAATGAGCCACGACGGATGGAAAGAAGGAGTCAGCTTCAGGAATTCTTCGGTTGTATGTGACATGTATAATAAAATCTCAAAAGCCTTTCATACATGTTTCATCATCCATCTCACCAACCTTTTTTTATTTCTCTGTGGCCCTGATGTTTCTCTGCCTGTCTCTTTTTGTCAATAGCCTGAAAGTTAGAAAAAGTAGTCATTCTCCTCAAGACCACCATGAATGAACAAAGTCTCTTTACAGTCATTAATTTTCCATAGAAGTGAATGAAATCAAAAACCTAAATGTTGAGCGAGTAATGTGGAAAACGTCGGGATCTGTTGTAGATTGGAGACTGTTAAGCAGTATCATTTCAATCTGCATTTTCTAGGTTCTGAGTTCACTGTGTAATGGATGCAAGAGTATTGTAACTTACTATGTACTAAACATTTATGAAAAAATACAATGTAAATAAGATTATATTAAAAGAAATTAAATTGAAAATACATGCCTTGTGTTACGTGCATTCTTTTCATCCTTTCTGTGTGTTGGTGGATAGTTGAGTGTGAACTAATGAAATATCCAAATTAATTAACTAGGGCTGCAACTAATAATCATTATCAATGAATCTTTGTTTATTTACTCGATTAATAGTTTTGACCACAAAATATCGAAAATGATTTATTTTTAATGTAAACAATAGGGAAAAAATAACCATCACCATTTCCTAAAACTGAGGGTGAGTTCTTGAAATTGCTTTTGTGCAGCCAACTGTTGTCTAATATTTATTTATTATCACATAAGACAAAAGAAATTTCAAATAATTATCAAAATAGTTAATCAACTAATTGTTGCAGCTCTAGAGTCAATACATATTTGCTCTATATAGCTAAATGATTCTAATAAACATGAATGTATTGATGTTTGATTTACATGGATGGTATATAAGCCTCGTTATGTCTTGATATGCAATAACAATAAAATATCTATCTATCTATCTATAGTGTCTTCATATTTTCAGGGGTTTTGATTGATTTACTTTAAAATCTTATATAGAGCTTTGTCATTTCAAAATACTGGTGATGATTTATCTTTATGATTTTGACATTTTAAATTATAAAATTATATCATACTATATAATTTTCTTTAATTTTTTTTAATGATTCTTTATTTATTTATTAATTTTTTAATTTATGTATGTATTTATTTATGGAACAACTTAGAGGAGCCCTAACTACAATTCCGAAGACACCTTCTCCCTTCAGACTACAGTTCCCAGAAGGCCACAGGCTTACGCAGCGACAGGCACTGTACGCGTGACGTCGCTACTGTTCTTGTTTTGGCAGTTTGTTTCGATATACACGGATTGTCAGTCCACCAAGAAGGCGTTTTGGACTGGTTAATCAACAAGAAGCTGCGGTATTGTACATTTCTGCTTGTGTATTTTTAATACATGGGTCTTAGACTGTGTATGTTTGGTTTGAAGCAGTGTTATGGACAGAAATCGTGACAGAAGTGAGCTAACTAGTTACCCCACAGGCTAGCTAGCCAGCCAAGCTAATTAACATTAGCTTAGCTGGGAGCAGTGGTTTGTTCTGTGTGTGCGCGGAAATGATCGATTGTTGCTCTGACATGTTTTATTTTTCACCACAGCATCTTAAACTTCCAGCTAATGTTACAGTGTTTAGGCTAATGTCAAGACGATGATGAACACAAATTCACATTCACAATTTCAACAGTGCCAGCTTCTCGGAAACGTTAGCGTCTAACGTTACTGTTTCATAAGATGTAAAGGTTTACTCTGATGCCTAGTTTGATTTGATTTAGGGGGACTATGGTTGTGTTAGCTAGTAAAGCTAATAAAGAGAGTGTTCCAAAATATCCTGTGGGGTTAGGTTGGCCAACACATCAAATCAACTTTCAGCTAGCTAGCTAATGTTATTGTTAAAGTGACACAAATCCCTTTCCCTCACCCTCCTCCACAAGCTTTACATTTCTGCTTTAGCTCAATGCTTCCTTTTTGTTAAGTTCTCCTTTGCTGACATGGCAGTTAAACACTGAGGAGTCGCTGTGCTATGTGTGTGAGATCATATTAATAATGGTAGTAGGGTGGAGTCTAACCCTCCAGAGCTTGATAAATGCTATGACTTTATACAAGGTTTTAGTGAAACATTTGTTTGAATTCCAGGGGATTACCAGGATTTTGATATAGTGTGTGTGTGTGTGTGTGTGTGTGTGTGTGTGTGTGTGTGTGTGTGTGTGTGTGGAGTAGATGGTACTGATTGAGCAGTGACTGAGTGTGTGGGCAGGTATAGGGAGCTGGCAAGTGTAGTTTCACAATGGCAGATGGAGGCAGTGACGACGATGTAATTCACCTGGCAAGTTTCAACGTCCACCGCAGCCAAGGTGAGGCACACCTTCATATCCTCTCTTACATGGATGTATCCAGCTCAGTCTGTAATCACTGTCCATCCTTCAGTTTAAATATCAACAGCGATGTACTGTAGGTAGTCTTGAGGTTGTGACTGGCACTAGAATAGGCACTAGTAGTTTTATTTAGCGGCACGACATCTTTCACCATGATGCACATGCCACTGTAGTTTTTAGATGAGGCTGACTCGCTTTTCTTGTCACATTTGCCCCAGAAATGTTCAAAGACTCCCTAACCCTGGCTCTTGGTGTGTGTATATATCAGTTCTGACAGTTTCAAGGTTGTAGTTTCTAATGTCAAACACTGTTGCTGTTTGACATGCAACGTTAGGGATGCAAAGAAATATAACAGAAATATTATCGTCAATGTCGTGCTTTTGTTTTACATCACAGACATAGAGATAAATATGTTACAATAATGTGATGTTATCCTAAATGACATATTTGTCTAGTTATGCTTAAAAAAAGCTCCATAGTTTCTAGTCAATGAGAAGTGAAACTCAACTCTAAAACATTTTTAATAAACCTCTCAGCATTTTCTATAAACCTCAGGTTAGCTTCAATGTGTTGTAGTGTATTGTTGTCCATGGAAACCTAGTCAACTTTACATTGCAACATCTCTTATTTCAAATTGTATATGTAAAATGTCACAATCACCATTTAAGCTTTAAGAATTTATCTCAAGAGACATTGGCACTGGCATTGACATATGAAATATCACCTTTAATCATGTGGATAAGTAAAATGCCCGTCACTCACAATTACCTTATATCACAAAATTCATTGACATCACACACAGTGGTTTGTTGAGAGGACCAAAGTGACAGTCTGACAACTGAAAATAAACAGACATTTTTGATGAATGTACTGGAAAAAAGAATTGAGAAATATCTGTGACTGATAGAACCATTTGTTGTAAACTGAACATGTTGTAGCTTGTGCATGACAAATAATGATTTTAGCACTTTTGGATTGCTTTATTGATGCAACCAGAAATGCAACAATACATTATACAGTATTTGCAATGTTTATTTGGAGTAGGTCCAAAATCCAAAACACAGTTGATTCAAATTGCAAAATGTGTAGTTTCTGTACCACCCCACTGCTCTGTGGTCTTGTTTTTGACTTATCGCATACATACACACAGTAAGGCCTGAGATTTTTATAACACAATTGCCCTTTGTTTCTGCCCCTTTACCAAGACACTGGCCTCAGCTCTGGAGCCGGTCCCTGGAACTGTCTGTTGTTTCTAAATCTCCGGGATGGGTCAAATGTAGAGGACGGGTTTCCTCACTGGGATTAATCTTCTATAATAATAATAATAATAATAATAATAATAATAATAATAATAATAATAATGTAATAATCTTCGATAATAATAATCTTTATTGTCCACAAATGTGGAAATTTGCTTTTGGCTCCACATGCTGGTTAAAAACACCTCATTGTGACCCACAAACAATAAATACAATAATAACAAAGATAAACACGAATACCTCCACCATGGTTTTCTTCTTAATTTTTTTTTTCTCTTTCGCACACTTCGTCCCTCGACGACATGAATATCCACAGATGACATATATTTATAATAATACTCTTCTCACTTCTCCATTCACATGCACTGTTCTGAAACTGCTGATGTGAACTGCGTCATGTGCCTGTGTAGGGTCCCGTGCCCGTCAGAGGGAGCTCATCACCATCTCTGATGACTCGGACGAGGAGCCGGTGACTCTGGTACCTGGCAGTCCTGTTTTAGTCCCAGATGATGCAGATGATGACGACATCAGCATTCTGGAGGTGACTGATAAACACTGTTATTTAAATCACCAGAAAAGTGTAAACGTGTGTTTTTTAACTTGTTTTTTATACTGTTATACTGTACAGAAATTGATTTCAATAACATGAGCTGCAGACGTTACAACAGAAGTAGCATCTTTGTTTCCATTCATTGCCTCCTGTGTTCTCCTGCAGCCCCTGACTCCTGCACGCAGACACGTGATTCGGCCAGCAGCAAAATGGAGTGGGGCCTCGCACAACCTAATCCAAGTTGTAAGTCACAGTAGTGCAACGTCTGGGTTTCCCACAGGCGACCCCAGTTCTGCCCCCTCTACCTCCAGAGATGCCAACGCTAACTCGTCCACAATAAGGCCAGCCATACGAACACAGACACCAGTGCAGTCTAGCACTTTTGGACACACACAGCCACAACCTGGCTCTTCTTCATACACACTGTCTCAGCCAAAAGTTAACACAATACCACAGCAACAGGACGGCACATCAGCACATACAAACGTGGAGCTCCATGCAGTTTCCTCTGTCCAAACCCCGTCTACCTCCACTAATGCCAAGGCTAACACCATCTCATCCAGAGCACCTATACGAGTATGTATTCAGCCTCAGCCCAGCACATCTGGACTCGCGCAGCCACAAGCTGGCTCTTCAGCACAAACACCGGTGGAGGCCCAGGCGAGTACCTCTGCCAGTGCCACACATAATTCTTGTGCAGCTTCAGTTACTGCATCCAGTTCTTCTACAAAGACTCAAGAGCAGGCGAGTACAAGTACTCATTCACAAGACAATCCTCAGGCTAGTACTTCATCTGCACAGTCACAGTCTCACACACGGACACAGCCTCAGCCCGGTACATCAACACAGACTGCAACCGTACAGCCCCACCTCGTCCAGGTGAACGAGGTGAAGCTAGTTGTTCTTCCACAACAGCCCAGCATCCACGCCTCTGCGCTAATCACCCAGCCCCAGCTGCAGCTCAGGACGCAGAACCTGCTGCAGCCTGTGCCGCTCAATCGAATGCAAGGCAACCTCATTCAGATTGAGCCACAACCCCTGGCCCAGGCCCCGGCCCAGCCTCCAGTCCAGGCAGCACAAGCCCCTCAGGTGATACCGGTGATCCCCCCTGCAGTGCTAATAGCTGCAGCCCCAGAGAGACTAGGACCCCCAGAGGCAGGTCACCGGATCATCCTGGGGAGCCAGGCGCCTGGGGACGCTGTTCCCAATCCTCCACCGCAAGCTGGTGCCAGTGTGGGTCCACCAGCCCGCGGCCTCAACATCAGGGTGCCCAATGTGAACTCTAACCCTGCTGTTCCCCCAGCGCCCGCAGCCCCTGTCCCTCCAAATGGAGGAGAGGTTCGTCTCATTATGGCCCCAAACCCAGAACGGGTCAATCCAGCCCCTGGTCTGGTTGCGGTCCCTCCGGCACCTGAGGACATTCCACGAATAGAGGATGCGAGGCCCGGACCGTCTGCACCGCGAGAGAGAGCAGAGCAGCATCCCCACATCAGACCCCTCATCACTGTTGTTGTAAGTACCACATACAGGAAGCATGTACTGGACTGTACACTTCAACAGAGACTCACACAAGTCAGTTGATATCAAGTTAAATATCTTTAATTGTGGAGTAACTGTGTCTCTCACCCTCTTCTGTCTCTGTCCCTTGAACTCTGTGTGTGTTCTCCACAGCTGGATCTATTCCCAGATGTCCAGGAAACCTATGTAGCAGAACTGATCCAAAAGAATAATGTGAAAGACTTGAATGTGTAAGAAACACCTTCCCCTTTTTCTCCAGTGACTCATTTAGGGCTAGGATAAGTAATTCAGCTGCTCCGGATATTCAGTGAATACCTGGTGAATTATCCAACACCTGTCTAGTTTGGGGAAATAGAACTGCTTCTGTTACTTGATTGACTTTATGTCCTGTATATCTCTTAACTGCTCTCATTGGTACTCATTGTTTTTGTTTTTGAATGACCTTAAATGAAAATAGGATTTTGCAAGTTATTAGATTTGACCTGACTGTTGCTTTATTGTTGGTAAGATTCTTATAATTCACGAATCATTTTCTACCTTTTTAAGCAAACGATACTTAAAATTCAGCACATTATGCTTCATTTCTTCTATGAAAGGTGCCAAACAAATAAAGTTTATTATTATTATTATCATTATTATTATTATTGTTATTAAAATGCAGTGATTTCACCTGCTAAAATGTGGAAATGTTCTATTTTTCCGACTCCCCTGATAGTAAACAGAATCTTTTTGAGTTTTGGACCTTAGGTCAAACAAAACAAGTCTTTTAAATATGTAAAATTTTTTTAATCAACCAACATTTAATTATTCAGCTTTTATGAAATATCTGTCAGTTTATAGACAAAAAGATGAATAAATCATTTGAGAACTTCACTGGCAGACTAATTAATAAATGAAGATAATCATTAGTTCTGGTCCTAGTTGAAAGAAATCATTTGTTTAGCGTCAGATGGAGTTGTTGAGTTGTTTGCAGTTTGAACTTCAGGCGACGGTTTAGCATATGACGGGTTTTCCAGATTTGCAGCTGCATCCTTTGTTTTTTTTTATGTGGTTTTGGAGTTGTTGTTTTGTACCTTTAATTTATTCAGGTAATTAATTGTCAAACTTAAATTATTTATCTATTGCAGCTTAGACGTCTCTTGTCTGTCAGAAGTTCCTGGTGTTTAGAGGCTGAATCATTTTTTGTCACCAATAGCAGAGAAATGAACCAGCTGTGCATTTCATTGAAACAGATGCTGTAGAGAAGAGTATTCTTGACTTCGTTTGTGTAGGTTGACAGATAATGAAAGACTGTGGGTGGATATACCTGCAAATATTTTTTGAAGTGAAACCTTTTGTAAAAATTCCAGGGGATTCCCAGCACTTAAATATTTTGTGTGTGTGTGTGTGTGTGTGTGTGTGTGTGTCTATGCAAGCCCGTTTACCTGCATCTCCCCTCTGTGTTTCCAGTATCTGTAACCTGCTGTTGGAGAACCCAGAGTATCCAAGGAGAGAGGCTGCAGCAGCTGCAGCAGCTCCCACCAGCATCCTGCTGGAGTCTGGAGACACCCAGACAGAGGTGCGTTCCTTCATCAGACCCACAGGAGCACGAAACCTGTCAAAGTGCTACTGATAACAACAAAATGCAGTTCTTCTGGGAAACGGAAGTGTTTAGTTTAGATGCTAAACTGTGGTTCAGTGTAAGGTTTGACATCCTCGCCTGCACAATCAGCAGTTACATTATTGAAAATAATGAAGGAGAGCCTGGTCCTCATTATGTTATTATGTCAAACGAGCTTCGCAGACAGATATTTTCTAATGGAGCTTTTCTTGGTATCAGTCACCAGATTATGACTCTGTACTTGCGTTGAACAGCGGTGCAGTTTGTTGAGGAACGGGCTTGAACTGTAAACAGATGATAAACATACGGAGAGGAAGACTATGTCATGTAGGTGGAACAGAAAGGAGACAGTGAGTGTAAAGTTACACACACACACACACACACACACACACACTGTATGAAAGCGAACAGTAAGAAACAAAAATCCCACCTCAGGCTCTCCGACTTGTTTATACAAAACAGCAGAGAGTGCAGAAACAGACCGTCCTTACAGCCTGATTATTCAGCTGCTCCCCCGCCCACTCCACAGTCAGGAAAAAGCCTCATGTCAAAATCAGAGTGGGACAACGTCCTTCTGATGACAGCTCTGTGTGTGTTTCTGAATCAGATACCTGCAGGTCTGGGTGTCTGTGTTTATGCCTCTGTGATGTGTCTTTTCAGGTGACCGAGGACCTGTTCGACTACACCAAGCTGGGCACGGTGGGACCAGAGGCTGTGATGCAGGCTGCCGACTTGCTCATGGCAGATTTCAGGATGCTCAGCTGTCAGGACATCAAATGGGCCCTCAATGCTCTGAAGGGACACTATGCAATCACACGCAAGGTACCTGTGGTCTCGTACTGCGATGAAATGCAGCTACAATTCTCCCCTTTCTCTGCCTTCTTGCTCTCTTTTCCAGCTGCTTCTTCGACAACCCCTCACTGTCTTTCTCCCCCCCCCCCCCCGCTCTCCCAGGCCTTATGTGAAGCTCTGAAGAAGTGGCAAGATTCAGGCGACCCCTCAGGAAAGAGACGACGGAGCAGAGCCTCCTCTGAGCGCTGCTACGTTGATTTCCATTTTGAGCATGGTGAGCAAACGTTCTCGCTTTTCTCTCACTCCGTGCACACTGCTGCACACACATCGCCCACCTGCAGGTGCATTACATCGTACAAATACATGCTAATGCATTTAATACTTCAAATCAGGTTAGAAAACATTTTAAACACGTCAGAGCTGCAGCACTGGTGCATCAGGGGAAGCCATTTTGTTCAGTGTTGTTTTAGTTTACTTTAAACCTGCGTTTAATTTGCCCCGGGTCTTTGACCAAGCTGTTGCTGCAGTTCAAATTATGAACGTAGGATTGAATGTGATGCGGCTCTCACTCGCTCTGTCACCAGGTTCAACAAAGCTGGACAAGAGGATGTATTTCTTGGAGAATGACCGTCGCTACTGCAGGACGTACAGCAACCTGGAAGCTTCTGTGCAGAAGGAGCTGTCGTTCTATCAGCAGAAAGCCAAGGAATGGGCAGAGGTACACACACACACACACACACACACACACACACACACACACACACACACACACACACTAGTTATTCATGACATTTCTCTGTCACTCACAGTTACACAGCGACAGACATTCTGCAGCTTCATAATCTATTTCTTTGATTTTGTTGTTGTGAGTTGATCCACCAGCATTACAGTGTTTTTCTTTCCACCATCATAATTCATAGACTGTTTGTATACTTGAGGCTTGATTTCATTTTATTGCCAATACAAACTTGCCCTGGTAGTTTCATGGTGTGGGAAACATTCGACACAGCATGTTAATAAAACCTCCGTATAGCATTAATGTAAAAGATAAACTTAATATTAAAATACACAAAATGAGCTGAAAAGAAAATCCTCTCAGAGAGCATTAGCTCAAAGAGGGGAGCTCATCCCTCACAACATTCAGAGCCAGTTTATAAACTGAGGAGAGCGACTGGAACAGCCGTTAATGTTAGATTCACTTTAACTGTTTTCTCATTCGTTTCAGCTGTAAAATATAATCCACAAAAAAAAAATCTGCTTTAAAAAGCTAAATTAAAGATTGTATAAACGCTGCTCTGCCAGGTCTGTGATCATCTCTTTAGTTTCTTCAATGTAAATCTCATGATCACTGCAAGATCAGACCTTCCTCCTGTATGCTAATTCACCTGATAATGTTCCTCACCTGCTGTCGTATCATCAGCTCTTTCTTTTCACTGTGTTTTTAATATGGGTCCGTCTGAGTGTCCTGTGAGCAGTAGCAGCTGATCTAATGAAAGGAATGGATTAGTTTGCCTCTTCAATGTAGATGTCGCAGTGAGGCTTTCTTCCTGTCAGAGGAGATGATTGATAAAACACTCTGTGTATTTGACAGTCTCTCTCTCTCTCTCTCTCTCTCTCTCCCTGCAGCATGAGGACTTCCTCCTGGCTCTGCAGGTCAATGAGGATGAATATAAGAAGGTAGGAAGCGCTCCACACACACACACACCTCGTCCAAACTGATACGACCTCCACGGTGGTTCAGACTGTAGGTTCATGTTCATGCTGAGAAAACTTGCATCCTAGTTTCCTCATTCGGTCAAACTGTTTTCTATAAATGGCTTCTCAGTTGAACTCGCTCGTGGTGTAAAGTGACATGATACGTTCAACTCAAAACACGACACGACTTGTTCTTGATGAAAGAAAATTTACAGTGTATTACCAAATGCTAAAAACATAGAGGCTGTTGGTGTGTTGTGTTTTCTAGTCAGTTACCTGGTTGAATTTACTGTGTATATAAGATAACTTATGAGGGCTCCACTAAATAAAACCTATAATAAATAGCTCCTGTAGTTATGCTGAGTAGTAAGTCGAAGGGCTGAATGTAATTGTTAATTTCACTCACTTTAGTACCACGAGGCGCTCGCCTGAACACTGCAGAAAGGTGTGAACACGAGAGAGCGACATTAAAACATGACTGTTGATCGTTCTCTCTCCAGGACGGTCAGCTGATCGAGTGCGGCTGCTGCTACGGGGAGTTTGCGTTTGAGAAGATGACGCAGTGTTCGGACGGTCACCTGTTCTGTAAAGAGTGCCTGGTCAAATACGCTCAGGAGGCAGTGTTTGGCTCCGGGAAGGTACACACACACACACACTCACACACACACTCACACACACACACACATACACACACACACACACACAGAGTTAGAAATACAACACTAAACATTCAACAATAAAAAATGAATGATTAAAAAAAACTTTTAAAAGAAGTTTAAAGGTTTTACAACATTGTGGGGGAGAAAAGTGACAATGATGTTCAGTAAAAATGAGTCTAAAATAATTAATTTAATTGATAAAAAACAGGATGATGACGTAATATAATAATAGATTTAAAACAACGATGTGATAAATACTTATTTTGTTGTTAAAAATTCAAATATTGAGTCATATCATCAAATCGTATGTTAAACCTGATTTCCTGCTTTTATAAACACTTTATATTAATATCATTTTCCAAAGTTGTTATTTTTCCTATTACATTAATGAATGTGATTTACTGCCTTGAAACTTGCAGTGGACGTAGAGTCAGTGGACCTGTCAGTACAGGCCCGACTGCACGTCTCTGCAGGATGATTTTCATACTGCAGTGAAACGAGAGGAATCACATTCATCAGTGTGTAACACTGCGTCATGAAACCAGGCCAGCGGTAGTATAAAGTACACAAAATTTGTAATAAAACATGCAATAAAAACCAGACTTTAAATGCATGACAGATCCTGCACGTAGCCATGTAAAATACACAGTTGTCAGTTTTATAAACGCCGGTTTAATTTAATGTAATCCAATAAAACAGTCACGTAATAAATCCTCTCTCTCTGCTCCTGCTGTATTTCAAGGCAGCGTTAGATGAGATTACATTACATTAGAAGCATTTCTGGTTATTTGTGTGTGTGTTAATGTGTGTGTGTGTGTGTGTGTGTGTGTGTGTGTGTGTGTGTGTGTGTGTGTGTTCCTGTTGCAGTCGGAGCTGAGCTGCATGGAGGGGGGCTGCCCGTGCTCCTACCCGGTGTGTGAGCTGGAGAAGGTCCTACCAGAAAACATACTGTGTAAATATTACGAGCGGCAGGCGGAGGAGGCGGTCGCTGCCACCTGTGCCGATGAGCTCGTGCGGTAAGTGATGGACGAGTGCGTCGGTGTTCGCACCTTCGTTTGCTGTTTTCTGTGTGATTTAGCTCCGTTTTAAAAGTTTGAGTGGTTTTTAAATATTCTCAATATTATTCAGCAGATAAGTCGATGATGGAAATGATCCTTTGCAAACTCTTAGTCTGACTCAAACCTCTTGGAGCAGCAGCAGTACAATCTGAACTTACAAAATGGATGCAGGTTAATTCACGGTGTGACGGGGGTCGTCCGCTCCATCAGGGACCAGATATAAAGGCTCTTTGTTTTTTCTCACAGTGGGATCTTTCTGTCTGTGTGTTTTTTTCCGTGTCTCATGTGCAGCTGCATCATTCATTTCCTCTCACCTTCACTCCCTAACCCTCCTTCCTCTCCGGACCATTGCAGGTGTCCGTTTTGCAACTTCCCGGCCTTGTTGGACAAAGACATGTCTCTGTTTAGCTGTCCCAACCCGCGGTGCCGCAAGGTCAGTCCAACTCTCTTTGTCTGTAGTTTATTAAACAGCTTGTTGGTTCTGGGAAGCTGCTGCTCTCTTCCCTCTGCAGGTCGTCACTTTAAAGGAACATGTTCACAGTCAAATGCAGCTTGACTCTGAGGCTCTGACGTAATCACATGTGGCTGATTGTCAGACTTAAGTTACAGAGATCGGGTTGTGATTTATTGAGGGGGACATCATGAATAATTCAGTCCGTCGCGACAGTAGAACGTAAAAAGCTCCGCGTGCAGCGTCCACTTCAGCATCAATCACCTCAGTGCCGCCCGGACGAGAGACGGAGATCAGAATAAGCCAGAGAGGAAAGATTGATGAACAGTTTTTGATGATGAAACGGTTCCATCTGGCGAGGTCGCCACCCCTGTCTCCTGCGCTGTTTATCTCTGGGCCACCTCCCTCTGTCTGAGGAATGCAGGGGGAGGCGTTGCTTTGTGTCTGCCAGTGCGATCACATGGATTCCAGTTGAAAATCTCATTTTTCAGAACCACTCACACACACACACACAAACATAAACACACATAAACACACTCCTACAGTCTTTTTCTCACACACAAACCACACAAACACATCTCTCCCTTCCTTCTCCTGATGTGTCTTTGTCTCTTTCTTCTTTTTTTTTTTTGTTTCTGTTCTTGTGTCTCACACTCAGTCCTGCCACACCACAATCTCTGTATGACTCAACACACACACACACACACACACACACACACACACACACACACAAAGGCATGCACTCCCACTATCTCTACATTCCCGGAACAAGGGAGACAGATGAGTTTATAATAAATGAGTGTGTATAAACACTCTGTCCACTCCCCTCACGGCGGCGAGGTGAAGCTCTCCTGCAGCTGTGGACTGAGGTAGACAGACAGGTTCATCACTGCAGCTCATCCAGTAAACACAGTCATTTATTAAGCAAAAATGTGATGATTTTTAAGCTTTTCTCTGTTTTATAAGATTGTAAAGTGAATATTTTTAGATGTAGTCATGGGTTCTGGTAAATGATCGACTTTCTTCGTTATTTTCTGACATTTTGTCGATTTAAACAACTGATCAGTTCATAATAATCAACAGGAGTCGCGTGCACTTGCACACTTGACAACATTTATACCAACCACAGATCTTCCTCAGCAAGTCGCTGCTCACTGACAGAGACCTGTAGTCGCTCAAAATGCTGCGAACAGAATCAAGGAGAGCTCTGTTTTAAATAGTCGGCACATTAGACAAACATGCAGTGATGTGTGTCTGTAGTTGTAGTATTACATCACATTTCCACTAAAACCTGTGTTTCAGTTTCTGTGTGAGGGCTCCAGTTGTAAAAATAAAGTACTTAATGATAGTTCAGGAACTAGAGGGGTGGGGTTTGCAGGGTTTGCAGGGTTTGCAGGGTTTGCCTTGTACTTTCTGGTCAGACACAGACGCCTCAGAAACTCCTGCTTTATCAGTTTAGTTTATTAACATTAGAAAACAGAGGTACGTTTTGTTGTCGGCTTCCTAACCAGTTCAAAACAAAGCGAGAGTATTAGATGAATCAAGACGACTTGTCCTAAGTTTGACGTGGATTTCTATACTATACCAACTGGTGTGATGAAGCCCCAGCTCCATGATGAAACTGGTTTTAATGGACAACCACAACCTCAGCCTGTTCAGCCTGCAGCTCTTGTTCAGTGTATTTTAAGCTGGTTGGTACATTTAGAAAGAGCCTGTGTTTCTGCTGTGCTGATTCTGACTGTGCTCGGCCTCCATTAGTTCCTCTAACTTGTAGCGGGTTCTCTGTTAACATCTGTTGTCTCAGTAACATCTGTATTTAGGCTGCACATTGTCATTTCAGTCAGTGTTTGGAAAGCGTAGCGCCCTGGATACGAGCAGACAAAAACCTCTGAGTCTGACGTTATATAAAAAGCAAAAAAAGCTCCGTCCATCTTTTCTGCTGCAGTTCTGTCCATCGGCCTGTAGGTGGAGCCAGAGGTTCACCGTGGGGCGACCTGCAGCGTGATCTCACATCTGCACTCCATTACATCCTCATACACACCCAAAGATCTGGGGAAAAAAAAAAAAAAAGTTAGACACGCTCCAGATATCTTTTCCTTTTTGTGAATATTAGCCGTCTGCAGCGCGGCGACCAGCAGCTGCAGATGTAGGTCAGCTGCTAGAGGCCAGTGTGTCGCTGTTTAAAATGGAGTCTCCTCTGAGTTAGACAGGGAGCGGGAGTCGTGAACAGTAACAGTTTGCTCTTTTCATGTGTGAGAGAATCAAGACGTGAGACTGTGGCTGCTCTGGTGTCGTCGTCCCCCCCCCCCGTCACAAACAGCTAGATCATTATGAGACGGACGAGGTTTTAATGTGTGTGTTGTTTTTGTTTGTTTTGTTTTTTTTACTCTATTTGTTTTTGGGACTCCTGGTTCCCATCAGCACCAGCGTGGCTGAAGACAGTTGTTGTGCAGCCGGCCCCTCGTCCCCTCTCAGTCTACGAGCAGGGAGGGGCTTCATTATGTAACTGACACACTTCCGTGAGCCCACCCGTCTCCTTCCACATCGCGGCCTCATTGGTCGGCCGCGCTTCCCACTCCCCTCGCACTGGTTTCTTACTGGTCGGTCACACTTCCTCCTCCGTTTCAAAGGTGGTTCAGATCAAGTGTGACCCAGATTCTCCTCCCTCTCTCTTCCTTTCTCCTGCTCCTCTCCCCTGGCTCTGTCTGACCTGCGCACACACTCATGCACACACACACACACACACACACACACACACACACACACACACACACACACAAGCAGATGCTAATGTATTCCACATGTGGCTATGAGGACATTTGGACAGGCTTGTTCCTGCCCTGGTTATGATTACTTCATGAAATCGGAGGAATGTAATATGTAGGCCACTGCAAGGCCGTCACTGTGCAAACCAGTGAAACTGCAGCAGAGTGTTTGTGTGTCTCTAAGTGTCGTCACATCTTCTCTGTATCTCATCAGTTCTCCCATAGAAGCCTCTTCTATCAGTGTCATGGTGGTGCACATCTCTCCTCTTCCTTCCTGCCCTGTGATCTGAACTCATGATTAGATTGCAGTTAAAGCTATCTCCCCACAAAAAAACACACACATACTCGATGCAAGTCCCCCCCCCCCCCCCCCCCCCCCCAATCAGAAGCTCTGCAGGCAGCCTGCACTGCCATATAAGGGCTGCTGCAGCCTGCAGCACAGGAGAAGAGATAGAAGAAGAGAAAGATCCAGAGGAGGAGAGGTGAGGTATGAATGAAGGAAGGAGATTCTGGGTGGGGGAGAGGAGGATGAGGAGGAAGAGGAAGGAAGGTGGGGCTCAAGAGGAAGGTGTGCGGTGAATAGAGATGGAGGACAAGTTGGAACAAGGCGAACAGGATGGGAGGAGCAGTGAAAGGAGAGAGTGAAGTCGCTAAACGTGCACTTTTTCTCCAGGTTCAAGGTTGCTCACATTGCTGCTGTCATTTGCACATAAAGTGGTGATTGTGTGTGTGTGTGTGTGTGTGTGTGTGTGTGTGTGTGTGTGTGTCTGTGTGACCTTTGTCAGTGAGACACCTGCGGGGGCGGGGAAGACACGCCTCACACAGGGTTTGACTGTGACATCAGCGGCTGTATTTTTAGCCGCGCTATAAGAGCTCAGGTGTGTTCCTGCTTCTCAACAGTTTGTCAAACAGGTCACACTCACACACACACACACACACACACACACTCACTCAGACTCTCGTTCTCATGCTGTCCCGCTTCCTGGTCTCTAGGTTACCACTAGGGGGTGATCTGTCACCGCTCTGCCTCCCGCCCTCCTCCCCTTCTCACTCCCTGCCTCCTCTGTCTTTGTGTGATCTGGCTTTTCCTGACACTTGAATCTTCTACACCCCCCCCCCCCTTTTATTTAACTGAAATCATACACCAGTGAGAGTTTTCTCATTAGTCTCACACACTCCCAACTCTCTTTGATTATGCTTCATGCTTTTCTCTGTTTTATAAGATTGTATGAAACACCATTAAAAAAAAAAAAAAAAAACCATAACGCCGTTTCAGCTGTTTCACGTTTGATGTGCCTCAGGAAACGGGTTCTTCTTCCCCTCCTCGCTCGGAGCCACTGAACCGGCTCCAGCGTTTGTCTCTAAAAGTCCTTGCGTGCCTTTTCCAGAGTCCTCGCAGTGTTACGATCTCAAAACCGCAACGAATGCCAGTGAAAACTCTGGCTTCTCCAACCCAGCTCCCCACCCTCTGGCTGACCTTGCACACCCACAGCTGTCTCAGTGAAAACACTGAGCAACAAGCCTAAAAGATAAAACTCTCACACACAGTGATTTTAAGGAGGTCACTGGATATAAAGGGTGGGTTTCTGTCTGAGGCCGGGGGGGGGGGGGGGG
>NW_019525520.1:39630-42014 GCF_002814215.2 Seriola lalandi dorsalis | reverse complement strand
GGGGGGGGTCAGACTGTAGGTTGCCGTGGAGATATGGATCATTCTGTGCTGCATCAGCTGTCATATGCCACGTTCTTCAATATTACATGAACGGTTGAAATATTTATGGTGACACCACTTAGCTAAGGGTTAGCAAAGGAGGCAACCCTGAGCCGACGTGTGTGTGTGTGTGTGAGAGAGAGAGAGAGTGTGTGTATTAAAGAGAGAGAGAGTGTGTGTGTGTGGCGCTGTCTGGCCCGCACGTCCCTGAGTTGAACGTCTCGGGGCCCGACACGACGAAGGAGGATGGAGAGGATGGAGTTGCTGTTCCTAGGCAACCGAGCAGTCAGCGGCGAGTAAGCCGCGCTCTCGCTCTGCAGACACACGCTCACATTTTGCAGCGAGAGCCACACCTAGATGTGTCTGTGCGAGTCCGAGTCCCTGCAGTGGCAGCACCAGCAGCATATAGAGCAGGCGCTGCTCTTATTCAGCACTAACTGGGATCATGTTAGAGGAGGGGGAGGGAGGGGGGGGTGACACAATCTCTTGATATTTGATGATATAAAATAAATGTCATATCATCTTTTGCTTTCGTTCTTTTCTTCTATCTCATCTCTCTCTCTGATCTCTCGCTATATTCGTCTCTTCTTCTTCTTCTTCCTCTCCTCCTCCTCTTTTCTCTGAAGGAGAGCTGTAGAAAGTGCCATGTCCAGTGGAAGCAGCATGTGGGGAAGACGTGTGAGCAGGTTCTCGAGAGGGATGAGATCCGCATGAGGGTGCTCTTGTAAGTATCTCACCCCAGACTCCACCTCTGTGCTGTCATGTCTTCACTGTTTCAGGGCGAGTAATCTCTCATACGTCTAAAACAGAACATGTGATAAATATTAAGAAGGAAGAACTCAACTTGTGCTGTTAAGACATTTTCTTTCCCTCCTTTGGAAACACATGACAGGCCTGTTAGACGGAGTGAGCCCCATCCGTCTTTTACCAGTCATTTTTCAGTTGCCACTTTATCGATTGTCTTATTTTAAAGCCTTGTTTTTTTGGATGCAGTTCACTGTCTGTCACGTCAAACAGTTTATTGTTCTTATCAAAGACACACTAGAAATAGTTCCATGATGACGGTTGCACCAGTCACCTCTCAGAGCAGGACAGTTTTCACATGATGAAGAATAAACTCAAACAGCGCCGCGAGTTGTCCTGAGTGTTATGTTCCCATGAACATTTGGACTCTGAGGGTGTTTCTGTCCAGCCCCAGACTCCTCGCTCAGAGAGGATGCTGGGTAAACAGCTCAGTGTCCCGGACAACCCTCCAGGAAGTGGAGAGGCCGGCTGCTTCCTGTGGCCCAGCAGGCCCACCGGCAGCACTTCCTGTTTTGAGCCGCTCACAGATCCTCTTACTTCCTGGTGCTGAGAGAGACGGGAAGTGGCCTGGTAGACGGATCAGGGTCCGAGCGGGACAGACCTGATGTTAACAGCACAAAACTAAAAGAATCACAGTGGCCACATCAGTCCGCTCCACATGTTGAGGTTGGGTCTCACTGGAGAACAGGGACTCTGTCAACTCACAGCACAGTTATAAAAGTATAAAGTATAATTATCTTTATTTCTGATAAATCTGATTGTATCTGAAACAACACTCCTTCAAATGAAGTTCAAATGTCTTTTCATGGACAATAATTTGATCCTAGTTGAATCTGATGAAGGTCGAAACGTTAAGTAGCATCCATTAAGTCCAGGGTGATAAACAGAGACAGTGATGCATCAAATATATCAGATAGATATCTCAAATGAACTGCTGTAACTTTCTCTCTGTTGGAGACGAGGGTCGCTCATGTGTCCTCGTCCTGTCGGGGTTGTAATGTCCTCAGCTGCAGCGTCACTCAGTCTGTTGTGCTTTATCTTCATGAACTCTCCTTTCAGCAGCTGCTTGTAGGACTAAGATCTTCATCGCATCAAAGCTTTTGATGTCTGATTTCTGTCCTTCAGTTCATCTGAGTTCTGTAAATACCTGAGATGTACGGGAGTTTTTAATCTTTCTTTAATTTAGCCGTGTTAGCGATATGAGGTCAGAGGTTTGTGAGTGTCAGCGGAGGAAGTGATAAAATGATGATAAGATGTGGAAAAGTGGCCAGTCTGCTTACATACAGTGCAGTGCTCAGGGGGATGGATGTGTCTCAGAGGGCTGCTCTTGTTGACTGTGATTAAGCAACAGTCAACAAGATGTGAAAACATTTCACTTGAAAACTGTTTGTTTGACCCTGAAACGAAACCTCGGGGGGGGGGCGGCCTCTCGTTAATCTCTCCAGGAAAATACTCAACGTGAAACTGAGCCGCAGACAAAATGACTCATTTAACATCAAGGTTTAAAACACACAAGGAAAAGTCTGTCCTTGAGATACGCA
>NW_019525520.1:36845-39610 GCF_002814215.2 Seriola lalandi dorsalis | reverse complement strand
CCCCCCCCCCCTCCATGTTGAATTCTTCATGTTCCTCCACCGCTCATCTTTCTTCATCATCCTCTTCTTTGCTTTTTCCCTTTTTTTCTCCAAATGTATTGACCTCCGTCTGTCCGCCGTGCGTGTGCCGCAGTGAGGAGCGTATGACGGCGGCCCGGGTGAGGAAGTGTGTGAAGTGCGGGACGGGCCTGGTCAAGTCGGAGGGCTGCAACCGGATGTCGTGCCGCTGCGGCAGCTTCATGTGCTACCTCTGCCGAGAGCCCATCACCGGCTACAACCACTTCTGCCAGCACGCCCGCTCTCCCGGCGCGCCCTGCCGCCACTGCCGCAAGTGTTCCCTCTGGACCGACCCCACGGTAACGTCTCCAACATGTTTTTCTTTTTTTTCCCCTGTGTGCTTTTCTTTTTTGGTTGTTCACTCATTCAGTTATTCACACTCGCAAAGATGTTCACGGACTCTCCCCGCACTTTGACCCTGAGCATCTGACTCTACGGCGACCTGGCCGCAGCATCACTGGCAACCAGAAGCAACAATTAGTCCCTGAGAAGTTAATGAGCTGGAGCTGCTCCAGCCGCTCTGCAGAGGCGCCGGAGCCGGCCAAGAGCTACTCCTCAAAGCGCTGCCAAGAAATGGATAAATGCTGGGACGAGTGGAGGACGGGGTCGGCCTCCTCCTCAGCGTTATTTAAATTAAAAGTTTTCACTCGGTGCGAGAGAGGAAGCAACATCAGGCTCACGAGCTCCAACCCAAAAGTTAATTTCTTTTAAGTCGGATAAACACGCTCCAGACGAGCACGCCATCAGCTGGACAACGCTCACCTGTGTGGCGACTGTTGTCCAGCCTGCGGTGAAGCGAGCGCTGTGGCGGCTCAGGTTTGATTTATAACTGCGCTACAGAAGGAAGTATCTGATGCAGGTGGGAACTGTTCAGCGTCTCCAGGAAACAAAATAAGAGGAAAAACGTTACAAACTGTGACCTCAGAAATGACCGGAGGCTAAACGTCCCACAGTAGGAGTGTTAATAGAATTATTAGTAAAGGTAGTCCTGTTGTTCCTGTGAGACTTTCCCTTAAATCTGTCACCTTAATGATTCATCTGCTGCCTTCATGTCCTTGGAAAGACCTTCACACGCCTTCGTTTGTGTTTGTGTTTCTGCAGCAAGACGACGAGCGAATCATCCAGGAGATCCAGAAGGAAGGAGAGGCGGAGCTGAACAAGAAATGTGCAGGTGAGAGCTTCGATAAACTGTGACCAAAGTTTTTCACTGGACGGTTGAAGCTATTAATTATCGATCAGTGTTTGTGTCCCATTCATCACCTCATTTACGGGCTGTTATTTTTTTGTGATGTACAAATGTGGTGAATGATGTTCCCTGGCAGAGAAATGTTGCAGTGCAGCAGCATCGTTCTTCCTCTCTGCCGCTTCCTCTTCGTCTTTTTAACCCGTATTTATTTAGTCAGACAGCGTGGCTGTTTACAGCAGCAGTCGCAGGGTGTTTCCTGTGTTTGTGTTGTCTGAATGTGTTTGTGTACAGTGTGCGAGGCAGGTGAGGGCGTGCACGGGTTTTCCTATAAAAGCGGGGGTGGGGACAGGCGGCTGGTTCATCAGTAACTTCCCTTTTTTCTTCTTCTTCTTTCAGATAATTCAGGGAAGAGGGTCGGTCCTCCTCCGGAGCCCATTACCGACGTGAAGCGGCCGCGTGTGGGTCCGCCCCCTGAAAACCCACCCAACCCCAACCCCGCGGCCCCACCTCACCCCCAGGCGGTACAAGCTCCCCTGTTCGTCCCCCCGCGCGCCCGTTACCCTCCGGCTCCGCCCCAGGGCAGGATGTACCACCAGGTGATCGTGCCCCGGCTGCCCCCGGCGCCCTACGTGCCCCCCCTGCAGCACCTGCCCCCACTGAACAATAACAACAACAACAACCACCACCATCACCACCACAACCCTCCCGTCAACCCTCACCACCACAACATGGACGTGATGGACCTGCCCATGCACTACGGACCGCCGCACCGCTACTACAGACGCTTCTAACACACACTGTGACCTGGTGCAGTGATGTCATCGGACACACACGTTCTCTTACTACAGTTAAACTTCTCATTTCAGTGGCGGTTTTTTTTTTTTTTTTTTTTTTTTTTTTTTTTTTTTTTTTTTTTTTTTTTTTTTTTTTTTTTTTTTAGATCTAATGTTACTTCTTTTTGTTTTTTGTTTTTTTGTTTTTTTTTTATGATTTTCCGTGTGCATCATCTTTTTCTATTCGTTCTCTCCGTTCTGTTGTCAGGCAGATTTCAGACCTTCTGCTCAGATATTAAAACACACTGAAATGATCTAAAAGTGCATCTGTAGAACAACACACACACACACACACACACACACACACACACACACACACTGGGACACTTTGCCTTCTCCCATTGAACTTGGGACTTCCATAATGACATAGTTCCCCACGTGTTCCTTTTTTTTTTTTTCATGTTTTTCTGCTTAAATATCGGGGTTGCGATGATAAATGTTTGAAAATCTTTAGACATTTATTTCCAGTTTATACAGATATTTTTGAGATACATAATAAAATAAAAAAAAAAAAGGAGGTTAGCATTCCCTTCCGTACCTTTTGTGTAACGTGTGAGACCACACAGCTTTCTAATAAAGCTTTCTGTTCACATGAGCTGCAGGTTCTGCTTCATACGACTAGACGAAGGTTTCATGTCGCTGCCCGTCTTTCTCTCAGCCCGCTGAGTCTGTCTCCGCCCCCTCCCTCC
>NW_019525520.1:36728-36825 GCF_002814215.2 Seriola lalandi dorsalis | reverse complement strand
CCTCCCTCTCTCCCTCGTCTCATGCAAGAAAAAGGGGCTGACTCATGATAACTGAGCCCCCGGGCTACGCACCAATCACATGACAGAGACGGTGCTT
>NW_019525520.1:35628-36708 GCF_002814215.2 Seriola lalandi dorsalis | reverse complement strand
GTAGACTTAAAGTGAATTTGTGAACTTGAATGAAACTGCAACAAACTGGATCTATGCTGTTGAACAACAACAACAATGCTGTTTTGTCATCTGTGTCATCTACATGGATCAACAACAGGTGAGGATACTAATTTACTAATTGACACATTTGCTTATGCTGATAGCACAATATAAATAGGATATTCGTCATGGTATAGTAAGGCAAAAAACATTCAAATTATATTAAAGCATTAAAAATTTTTAATATAGGGAGGCAAAAAAAGTCTATCATAGTTAGGCATGAAAAGATTATAATATAGTAAGGCATTAAAAAAGTTTTAAAAAATGTCATAGTATAGTAAGGAATGAAAATGTCATAGTATAGTAAGGCATAAAACGTCATAGTATATTAATGCATAAAAATGACAAAGAAAGTCATAGTATAGTAAGGTATAAAACAAGAAAAAAGGTCATAGTATAGTAAGGCATAAAAATGATAAAAAATGTCATAATATAGTAAGGTATAAATAGTCATAGTATAGTAAGGCATAAAAACGACAAAAAAATATCACAGTATAGTGAGGCATAAAACGTCAAAGTATAGTAAGGCATAAAATGTCACAGTATAGTAAGGCATAAAAACGACAAAAAAAAGTCATAGTATGGTAAGGCATAAAAATGTCAAAGTATAGTAAGGCATAAAAACAAAAAAAAAAGTCATAATATAGTAAGGCATAAAAATGTCAAAAAATGTCATAGTATAGTAAGACATAAAAATGTCAAAAAATGTCATAGTATAGTAAGGCATAAAAATGTCGAAAAAGTCATAGTATAGTAAGGCATAAAAACGACAAAAAAAACTCATAGTATAGTAAGGCATAAAATGGAAAAAAAATATCACAGTATAGTAAGGCATAAAAATGTCAAAAAATGTCATAGTATAGTAAGGCATAAAAATGTCAAAAAATGTCATAGTATAGTAAGGCATAAAAACGAGAAAAAAAGTCATAGTATAGTAAGGCATAAAACGTCATAGTATAGTAAGGCATAAAAATGACAAAAAATGTCATAGTATAGTAAGGCATAAAAACGACAAAAAAA
>NW_019525520.1:27067-35578 GCF_002814215.2 Seriola lalandi dorsalis | reverse complement strand
CTCCCTCGTCTCATGCAAGAAAAAGGGGCTGACTCATGATAACTGAGCCCCCGGGCTACGCACCAATCACATGACAGAGACGGTGCTTTCCACCAATCATGGCGTAGCGACCGCCGGGCTTTGTGATGTTGCAGAGAGAGAGCACTTCTTTGTTCAGGCAAGTGTGCTGCGAGTGTGACAAATCATTTTGCTGCACACTCACACACACACTCACACACACACACACACACACACACACACACACACACACACACACACTCACAGCCTCTTGTTCCTGCATGCAGTCTATAAAAGTAGCACAGCAAACCCCCGTTTTAGCCTGGGGGTCCTAATGGTATTAGTCATGGGTGGTAAGAGACAGACTGTGTTTGTGTGAGAGCCAGAATTAGACTTTAATCAGATTCAGCATCTTCTGACACCGGCCGAGCCGCCGTGAATGAAATAATCTGTGTTGTATTTAACAAAGATACAGGAGGACGTGTGGGGGCCTCCGCAGAGTCGGAGGGAACATGAATGGAAGAGTTACAGCAGTTAATTACTGAGTTCCTCCGACATGTTGTTCAGTTCATCCAGTAGTTAGAGATATTCCACTCGTCGCCACAGATGTCGACCTCATGATGGCGCTGGAGGAATCAGCGTTAATATTGTCTGGACTAAAGTGATGGACTTGAACTATGGACCAACTACACTTCCCATAATGCAGTGTAGTTGTGTCTTTGATTAGACGGTTAACACGAGCTTTCTGTTAAAAACAATCGCAGATAACCATGATGACGTCACTGTGACATCAGACTTGACATAGCTCTTCACTCACTCTGTAAAGGACCGTGTGGTGAACTCGTCGGCCATTTTCTCTGCGCCGTATGTTTGATTGCTTGGTTAGTGGCCATCACCTGTACACTACTTTTAAAGGTGCATTGTGGGATACGATGAGGCCACTATATAGGGTATAATAATTCCAGAGGTGGACACAGTTCACAGCTGTATTACCTGAGTCACAGATACTTCTGATCAAATGTGACTCCAGTACAAGTGAAAGTTGTTTTACTTCAGTTACTTGATTGTAAAAATAAAATAAAAGAAGATTCATTCCTTCAGGAAGGTTGTTGAGCCAAAAGTACAACATTTGTCTATTTAAGTGTAGAGGAGTAAAATACTGCATGACAGTTTGTGTGAGCGTGTGACTCCCATGACTGCTGCTGTAAACATGATGGAGTGTAATCACCCTCTTTAAGCCCTGACCTCAGACCTGTGACCCCCTTCAGCCTGACGCTCACCGGGTGACGAGCCTGAATCCCTGAAAACAATCGGCGCCTTCTTCACCAGAAATCCTCCTGGCCTGTGTTTTATTCTTTCTGTTGTCCTTCAGGACGCCCCGGGCCGCCGCCAGATGAGCGTGTGGGTCATGGATTACAGTTGGATTGTATTACAGAGTATAATCTGCTAATGACTCATTTAATTCAAAGAACAAAGCGCTGGCTTAACTAACACGATAAGGCTCAATAAAGGAGACTTCTGGTGACGTGGTGCTGTCACTCACACACACACACTCACACACACATACACACACACACACACACACACACACGCTGTGAAATGAAAATGAAACTGCAGTTAGAAGGTGGTAGATTATCCCGAGCTAGAGGAGAGTTTACAGTCTCAAATCATCTAATCTGACACGAGGAAGCTTCACGTCAGCGCTCCACAAATACTTGGAATAAAACACACGGTCTCAGACAATCAGACCGCTGAAGCTACAACGATTAAATATTCAGTTTGCATGATTATCCAAAAACTCCATCCATCAACTCCTAACTTTTAAATCGGTGTTATTCTATTCTTCTGTCTTTTATGTGATAAGTGCAGCTTTGTTTTAAGCGTGTTTAAACGCCTCGCCTTATCGGCCCTGAGATATAAACACTGTAAATCAGAACGTCCGTCAGAACGATAACAATCAAACAAACAAAGTCTCTGAGCAGCTGATGCTCTGAATGGGTTTGAGGTTCTGTCTGCAGCCCTGGAAATGTGAACCGTGCGTGACCTGCGTATCTCCCCGAGACACCTGAGCTGCACGAATACAGCCGCTGCTGCAGCTTCCTGTTGGTCTGATTCATGTTCCCGTGAGAGTCGGCGTAGCTCCAACTGTACAATACATATAGTATGCTTTGCATTATATAGTGACCGAGACAAACCTTCACACCCCCGAGTCAAACACTGTGTGTGTGTGTGTGTGTTGATGCATTTTAACCCTCTGAGGTCGACAGATGTTTCTATTAATATCTTTGCGATAACAGAGTAGAAATATCTCTTGTTTATTGTTGTGAGATTGTACGTGACTCAAAGCCGGAGAGAGAGAAGACCTCGAAGCACGCCTCTAAAATCCTGTTAAAGCAGAGCGACAGACAACACGTCCACATTTAGCCATTTATTAAACATTTATCTTCTGTTTCACTCATATTGCTCTATTGTTTTATGGTAAACCCGTTTCAATTCAATAGAAAGAGCTGAGATAGTTCTGAACATTGTGGTATAAGACACTTGGGCATTATGGGACTTTAAGATATAATGTCGAAATCCAGAAAGTACCCTCAGACCTCGGAGGCTTCATCATCTGCTGCCTTGTCCACAGGGACCGCTGGTGTCTGGCAGCGTTCGCTCCCCTGACGGTTTCTGCTGCTCCACCTCCTCTGGCAGTGTTTGTGTCTGTTATTGTTTGTGTGTATCCTTAATGAGTGCGTCTATTTTTAATGAGCGTGTGTTTTTACAGTCGAGCTGCGACTTCAGAGCAGCTGCTCACAGTGTCTGAGAGATTTTTCAGACCCTGCCCTGATTGACTTTGACGACCCCCCCGGCACTTCCTCTAGCTCCACCGTGAGGTTGACGTTTTTGGTTGTGAGTAAAAACAAACAAGTTTAGGATGGATGACCATGTGGTTTGCTTCAGATATTCATGGCGCCCAGATGATGAACCGTAATGACATGTGATATCCTTCCTGACTTCTCATCTGTTGCTACCAGCAGGTCAAAGCTTTGATATCTCTACATCCATCTGACGGATTGCCACAAACCTTTCTACAAACATTCATGGTCCCCAGACGATGAATCCTCCGCCAACATACAGCAGTTTATCACTGTGCACATCTGGCAGTTTGGGGGCAATCCATCCAACAGTTAGAGATATTTTACTCGTCACCACAGATCTCGACCTCATTGTGGATCATCAGAGTCACAGCGGTTCATCCTCTGGGGACCATGCACGTCTGCACCAAATTGCAAAATTGTCACATTGTCTGAACTAAGGTGGTTGACTGACCAATGGACAAACTACACTTCCCATAATGCAGCAGAGTTGTGTTTTGGATTAGACAGTAACTCCACCGACATCACTTCACATTTGTGGATGGTGGACATGGTAAACATTAAACCTGTTAATCAACATGTTGGTATCATCATGAGCATTTTAGCATGCTGATGCTAATGTTAGCTTTTATCTCAAGGACTAACATGACCGCAGACGAGTCTGACTCCATCTTTACTGGAAATTCACAGACATGTGAGTTCACTTCTTTTAAAGTCCAGTGTATTTGTAAAAGTGTGTCAGGAGTGTCCTCTCCGTCTCCAATGGCTGATCTGTCATAGTGAGTCAACAGCTATTCATCCTGTATGGACCCGTGTTGCCCCTTCACATCCCCTAAAGAGATTATGACTGACCCAGTGACCCGCTGACTGGACATGTGAGCGATGGAAAAACACGGCTGGATGTAGATTTGATTAGAGCGAGGAGAGCCCGTGGAAAGGCGGTCAGATGAAAGATGGAGGAGACAGCACACACCACAGCACACACACACACACACACACACACAGACACACACACACATCTGCTGTCGAGTACATGGGAGGAATATAAGAGTTTGGCCCCGGCGCTGTTTCCTCAATGATGAGCTCTTTTCTGATCAAAGGCAAACGCCCCCTTCACCCCTCCCACTCCTGCTGCTCCCCAAGACTCCTCATCCTAACCCCCCCCCCAAGCACTGTGCACCCCACCCCCTCAAACCACACACACAAGCCTTGCTCGGCCTCAGTCAGCCTTCATTTTGGATGTAATGAAGGTTTCTGACATTTCTGGCCCTGACGACGCCTCTTTCATTCAGACCTCTCAGCTTCTAGCAGCTGCTGTTTCCATAGTAACAAGGCGAGCGGTTGGGGTGCAGGAGGACTCAGATGTGGGTGGAGATGGCAGCCATTTCGCACACAGTTTCTCCTCCCTCCCTTGACTGTCCCTCCATCCCTCCCTCCTTTCATTTGTTCTGTGAGAGAGTGAGAGAGAGAGAGAGAGAGAGAGCGCCAACCAGCCGACTCTGCCTGCAGCCTGACACTTTACCCATAAACCACTGCACCCATTTCTGGGATCTGGGTCATATTTTTTAGTGACTCATCTTTTCAGTGAAATCACACAGAGGAGGGTGGAGGAAAAGCAGAGGGAGGGAGGAGAGGAGAGGAGTAGGAAAGAAAGAGGTGGAAAATGCAAAAAGTGTATGAGGTAAAGAGGGATTGATGGGAGGGAGAGAGACAGAAGAAGGAGGGAAAGGGGGGAGAAAGATTAGGTGGGAGGGGGAGATGAGGCAGCAGAGGGGAGGCGATTAGATGAAGGGGTGGTGTGTGTTTGTTTTGCCATGTTGGGTGTTCCTCTGGGATCTGCAAGCCTGACGGTGGAAATGGATTAGAGACCTGCTCTGGAGGCTCTATCATTACATTACCACCCTGACTGGTGTGTGTGTGTGTGTGTGTGTGTGTGTGTGTGTGTGTGTGTGTGTGTGTGTGTGTGTGTGAATCTTCAGAGGGGGTTGCCCTTTCCCTGCACCAGAATAAATGTTTCAACACAAAGACTCTATTCAGGAGACAGGAAAAAGTGTGTGTGTTTCCATGTGTGTGTGTGTGTGTAAGTAGGACAGCACATGGAGCTGCTGTGGTCAGGAACTCATGTGAACCTCTGTGATTATATGAGAAATGAGCAGCACAGGGGAAAAAAGTATGGTTCCCAGAACAGTGTAGTTCGAACCCAGTGTTTTAAAGGTACAAAACCGTCACACAAAAAAACGAAATCCTGGAGAATCATGCTGAGGGTTTCCTTGTCTGTCTCGCCGTTTAAACTGAGATGCATGTGAAATTCAACTGAATATTTCATCAAGTGCTTAAATGTAACATCGAATTCAAGGAAAATATTTACAGTGATGCACAAAATGGTTGCTAAACCCTTCCCCTGTACTGTCCAGTTTTAGCTTAGCAACCATAACTAGCAGAGTCCATGGAGCTGCAGTGAGAGCAATACTCAGAGTAATAAAGAGTTTGGATGCTGCTGGTTTATTTTCTTGAGATTCTCCCAAACCAAAATTACATCAGTATAAAAGTATGAGGAAATAATTCAACAGTGAGCTGCAAAAGATAGCATACGTAGCGAATTGGCTTTCAACCTACAGCAGTAACCGAGAGTTGCTTCCGAGGCCAAGCAGCATTTATGCTACATTATATTAGCGTTAAAACATACTATCTGAAAATACAAACAATAAAAGAATGAAACAAATGTCTGTTTTATTTGTCCAAATATCTAAGTTCAGTAGCTAAACTCGGTGAACATCATGGTAGACTTAAAGTGAATTTGTGAACTTGAATGAAACTGCAACAAACTGGATCTATGCTGTTGAACAACAACAATGCTGTTTTGTCATCTGTGTCATCTACATGGATCAACAACAGGTGAGGATACTAATTTACTAATTGACACATTTGCTTATGCTGATAGCACAATATAAATAGGATATTCGTCATGGTATAGTAAGGCAAAAAACATTCAAATTATATTAAAGCATTAAAAATGTATAATATAGGAAGGCAAAAAAAGTCAGTTATAGTTAGGCATGAAAAGATTATAATATAGTAAGGCATTAAAAAAGTTTAAAAAAATGTCAAGGCGTAAAAATGTCATAGTATAGTAAGGCATAAAAATGACAAAAAAAGTCATAGTATAGTAAGGAATAAAAATGTCATAGTATAATAAGACAAAAAAAAGTCATAGTATAGTAAGGCATAAAAATGACAAAAAAAAGTCATAGTATAGTAAGGCATAAAAATGACAAAAAAAGTCATAGTATAGTATGGCATAAAAAGTCATAGTATAGTAAGGCATAAAAATGTCATCGTATAGTAAAGCATAAAAACGTCAAAAAATGTCATAGTATATTAAGGCATAAAAATGACAAAGAAAGTCATAGTATATTAAGGCATAAAAATGACAAAGAAAGTCATAGAATAGTAAGACATAAAAATGACAAAGTATAGTAAGGCATAATACGGAAAAAAAATATCACAGTATAGTGAGGCATAAAACGTCATAGTATAGCAAGGCATAAAAATGACAAGAAAAAGTTATTGTATAGTAAGGCATAAAAACGACAAAAGAAAGTCATAGTATACTGAGGCATAAAAACATCAAAAAATGTCATAGTATAGTAAGGCATAAAAAGTCATAGTATAGCAAGGCATAAAAATGTCAAAAACAGTCATAGTAGAGTAAGGCATAAAAACGTTAAAAAAAAGACATAGTATAGTAAAGCATAAAAACGTCAAAGTATAGTAAGGCATAAAAACGTAAAAAAAATTCATAGTATAGCAAGGCATAAAAATGTCAAAAAACGTCATAGTATAGCAAGGCATAAAAACGTTAAAAAAAAGACATAGTATAGTAAAACATAAAAACGACAAAAAAAGTCATTGTATAGTAAGGTATAAAAACGTCAAAATATAGTAAGGCATAAAAACGTAAAAAAATCTCATAATGTAGTTAGGCATAAAAATGTCATAGTATAGCAAGGCCTATATACGACAAAATATGTCACAGTATAGTAAGGCATAAAAATGTCAAAAAATGTCATTGTATATTAAGGCATAAAACATCATAGTATAGCAAGGCATAAAAATGACAAAAAAAAGTCATAGTATAGTAAGGCATAAAAATGTCATAGTATAGTAAGGCATAAAAACAACAAAAAAAGTCAAAGTATAGTAAGGCATAACATGGAAAAAAAATATCACAGTATAGTGAGGCATAAAAACGTCAAAAAATGTCATAATATAGTAAGGCATAAAACTTCATAGTATAGTAAGGCATGAAAATGACAAAAAATGTCATATTATAGTAAGGCATAAAACGTCATAGTATAGTAAGGCATAAAAATGACAAAAAAAGTCATAGTATAGCAAGTCATAAAAACGTCAAAAAATGTCATAATACAGTAAGGCATAAAACGTCATAGTATAGCAAGGCATAAAAACGACAAAAAAAGTCATACTATAGTAAGGCAAAAAAACATCAAAGTATTGTAAAGCATAATACGTAAAAATAATATCACAGTATAGTGAGGCATAAAACGTCATAGTATAGTAAGGCATAACAATGACAAAAAAAAGTCATAGTATAGTAAGGCAAAAAAACGTCAAAGTATTGTAAGGCATAATACGGAAAAAAAATATCACAGTATAGTGAGGCATAAAACGTCAAAGTATAGCAAGGCATAAAAATGTCAAAAAACAACGTCATAGTATAGCAAAGCATTAAAACGTCAAAAAAGTCATAATATAGTAAGGCATAAAAACGACAAAAACAGTCATAGTATAGTAAGGCATAAAAATGTCATAGTATAGCAAGGCATAAAAATGTCAAAAAACAACGTCATAGTATAGCAAAGCATTAAAACGTCAAAAAAGTCATAATATAGTAAGGCATAAAAACGACAAAAACAGTCATAGTATAGCAAGGCATAAAAATGTCAAAAAAAGTCATAGTATAGTAAGGCATAAAAATGTCAAAAAATGTCATAGTATAGTAAGGCATAAAAACGAGAAAAAAAGTCATAGTATAGTAAGGCATAAAACGTCATAGTATAGTAAGGCATAAAAATGACAAAAAATGTCATAGTATAGTAAGGCATAAAAACGACAAAAAAAAGTCATAGTATGGTAAGACATAAAAATGTCAAAGTATAGTAAGGCATAAAAACAAAAAAAAAAGTCATAATATAGTAAGGCATAAAAATGTCAAAAAATGTCATAGTATAGTAAGACATAAAAGTGTCGAAAAAGTCATAGTATAGTAAGGCACAAAAACAACAAAAAAAACTCATAGTATAGTAAGGCATAAAATGGAAAAAAAATATCACAGTATAGTAAGGCATAAAACGTCATAGTATAGCAAGGCATAAAAACATCAAAAAAACGTCATAGTATAGCAAGGCATAAAAATGTCAAAAAATGTCATAGTATAGTAAGACATAAAAATGTCAAAAAATGTCATAGTATAGTAAGGCATAAAAATGTAAAAAAAATGTCATAGTATAGTAAGGCATAAAAACGAGAAAAAAAGTCATAGTATAGTAAGGCATAAAACGTCATAGTATAGTAAGGCATAAAAATGACAAAAAATGTCATAGTATAGTAAGGCATAAAAACGACAAAAAAA
>NW_019525520.1:21370-27017 GCF_002814215.2 Seriola lalandi dorsalis | reverse complement strand
TCAAAAAATGTCATAGTATAGTAAGACATAAAAATGTCAAAAAATGTCATAGTATAGTAAGGCATAAAAATGTAAAAAAAATGTCATAGTATAGTAAGGCATAAAAACGAGAAAAAAAGTCATAGTATAGTAAGGCATAAAACGTCATAGTATAGTAAGGCATAAAAATGACAAAAAATGTCATAGTATAGTAAGGCATAAAAACGACAAAAAAATATCACAGTTTAGTGAGGCATAAAACGTAACAGTATAGAAAGGCATAAAAACGACAAAAAAAAGTCATAGTATAGTAAGGCATAAAACGTCATAGTATAGTAAGGCATAAAAACGTCAAAGTATAGTAAGGCATAAAATGTCACAGTATAGTAAGGCATAAAAACGTCATAGTATAGTAAGGCATAAAAATAAAAAAAAAGTCATAGTATAGTAAGGCATAAAAATGAAATAAAAAGTCATAGTATAGTTAGGCATAAAAATGTCATAGTATATTAAGGCATAAAAATGACAAAGAAAGTCATAGTATAGTAAGGCATAAAAATGACAAAAAATGTCATAGTATAGTAAGGCATAAAAACATTAAAAAATGTCATAGTATAGTAAGGCATAAAAACATCAAAGTATAGTAAGGCATAAAAACGACAAAAAAAAAGTCATAGTATAGTAAGGCATAAGAATGATAAAACATGTCATAGTATAGCAAGGCATAAAAAGTCATAGTATAGTAAGGCATAAAAACGACAAAAAAATATCACAGTATAGTGAGGCATAAAACGTCACAGTATAGTAAGGCATTAAAACGACAAAAAAAAGTCATAGTATAGTAAGGCATAAAAACGAGAAAAAAAAGTCATAGTATAGTAAGGCATAAAACGTCATAGTATAGTAAGGCATAAAAATTACAAAGAAAGTCATAGTATAGTAAGGTATAAAAATGACAAAAAATGTCATAGTATAGTAAGGCATAAAAACGACAAAAAAAAGTCATAGTATAGTAAGGCATAAAAATGACAAAAAAAAGTCATAGTATAGTAAGGCATAAAAACGACAAAAGAATATCACAGTATAGTGAGGCATTAAACGTCATAGTATAGTAAGGCATAAAACGTCATAGTATAGCAAGGCATAAAAATGTCAAAAAATGTCATAGTATAATGAGGCATAAAACGTCATAGTATAGCAAGGCATGAAAACGTCAAAAAAGTCATAGTATAGCAAGGCATAAAAACGTCAAAAAAAACGTCATAGTATAGCAAGGCATAAAAATGTCAAAAAACGTCATAGTATAGTAAGGCATAAAAATGTCAAAAAAAGTCATAGTATAGTAAGGCATAAAAACGTCAAAGTATAGTAAGGCATAATACGGAAAAAAAATATCACAGTATAGTGAGGCATAAAACGTCATAGTATAGCAAAGCATAAAAACGTCAAAAAATGTCATAGTATAGCAAGGCATAAAAACGAGAAAAAAAAGTCATAGCATAGTAAGGCATAAAACGTCATAGTATAGTAAGGCATAAAAACGACAAAAAAAAGTCATAGTATAGTAAGGCATAAAAATGAAATAAAAAGTCATAGTATAGTAAGGCATAAAAACGTTTAAAAAAAGTCATAGTATAGGAAGGCATAAAAATGACAAAAAATGTCATAGTATAGCAAGGCATAAAAATGACAAAAAATGTCATAGTATAGCAAGGCATAAAAACGACAAAAAATATCATAGTATAGTCAGGCATAAAAATGTCAAAAAACGTCATAGTATAGCAAGGCATAAAAACATCATAAAATGTCATAGTATAGCAAGGCATAAAAACATCATAAAATGTCATAGTATAGTAAGGCATAAAAACGACAAAAAAATATCACAGTATAGTGAGGCATAAAACGTCATAGTATAGTAAGGCATAAAACGTCAGTATAGTAAGGCATAAAAATGTCAAAAAATGTCATAGTATAGCAAGGCATAAAAATGTCAAAAAACGTCATAGTATAGTGAGGCATAAAAACGTCAAAGAATAGTAAGGCATAATACGGAAAAAAAATATCACAGTATAGTGAGGCATAAAACGTCATAGTATAGCAAGGCATAAAAACGTCAAAAAAGTCATCGTATAGCAAGGCATAAAAACGTCATAGTATAGCAAGGCATAAAAACGTCAAAAAAGTCATCGTATAGCAAGGCATAAAAACGTCATAGTATAGCAAGGCATAAAAACGTCAAAAAAGTCATCGTATAGCAAGGCATAAAAACGTCATAGTATAGCAAGGCATAAAAACGTCAAAGTATAGTAAGGCATAATACGGAAAAAAAATATCACAGCATAGTGAGGCATAGAACGTCATAGTATAGCAAGACATAAAGACATCAAAAAATGTCATAGTAGAGTAAGGCATAAAACTTCATAGTATAGCATGGCATAAAAACGTCAAAAAACGTCATAGTATAGTAAGGTATAAAAAAGTCACAGTATAGTAAGGCATAAAAATGAAAAAAAATCATAGTATAGTAAGGCATAAAAATGAAATAAAAAGTCATAGTATAGTAAGGCATAAAAACGTTTAAAAAAAGTCATAGTATAGGAAGGCATAAAAATGACAAAAAATGTCATAGTATAGCAAGGCATAAAAATGACAAAAAATGTCATAGTATAGCAAGGCATAAAAACGACAAAAAATATCATAGTATAGTCAGGCATAAAAATGTCAAAAAACGTCATAGTATAGCAAGGCATAAAAACATCATAAAATGTCATAGTATAGCAAGGCATAAAAACATCATAAAATGTCATACTATAGTAAGGCATAAAAACGTCAAAAAATCTCATAGTGTAGTTAGGCATAAACATGTCATAGTATAGCAAGGCATAAATACGAAAAAAAAATATCACAGTATAGCAAGGCATAAAAACGTCAAAAAATATCATAGTATAGTAAGGCATAAAAACGTCAAAAAATATCATAGTATAGTAAGGCATAAAAACGTCAAAAAAGTCACAGTATAGCAAGGCATAAAAATGTCAAAAAAGTCATAGTATAGTAAGGCATAATACGGAAAAAAAATATCACAGTATAGTGAGGCATAAAACGTCATAGTATAGCAAGGCATAAAAACGTCAAAAAAGTCATAGTATAGTAAGGCATAAAATGTCATAGTATAGAAAGGCATAAAAACGTCAAAAAATATCATAGTATAGTAAGGCATAAAAAGTCACAGTATAGCAAGGCATAAAAATGTCAAAAAAAGTCATAGTATAGTAAGGCATAATACGGAAAAAAATATCACAGTATAGTGAGGCATAAAATGTCATAGTATAGTAAGGCATAAAAATGACAAAAAAAATCATAGTATAGTAAGGCATAATACGGAAAAAAAATATCACAGTATAGTGAGGCATAAAACGTCATAGTATGGCAAGGCGTAAAAATGACAAAAAGAAGTTATAGTATAGTAAGGCATAAAAATGTCAAAAATGTCATAGTATAGTAAGGCATAAAAACGTCAAAAAATTTCACAGTATAGTGAGGCATAAAATGTCATAGTATAGAAAGGCATAAAAACGTCAAAAAAAGTCATAGTATAGTAAGGCATAAAAACATCAAAAAACGTCATAGTGTAGTTAGGCATAAAAATGTCATAGTATAGCAAGGTATAAATACGACAAAAAATGTCACAGTATAGTAAGGCATAAAACGTCATAGTATAGTAAGGCATATAAATGACAAAAAAAGTCATAGTATAGTAAGGCATAATACGGAAAAATAATATCACAGTATAGTGAGGCATAAAACGTCATAGTATAGCAAGGCATAAAAATGACAAAAAGAAGTTATAGTATAGGTAGGCATAAAAATGTCAAAAATGTCATAGTATAGTAAGGCATAAAAACGTCAAAAAACGTCATAGTGTAGTTAGGCATAAAAATGTCATAGTATAGTAAGGCATAAATACGACAAAAAATGTCACAGTATAGAAAGGCATAAAAACGTCAAAAAATGTCATAGTATAGTAAGGCATAAAAATGTCAAAAAAAAGTCATAGTATAGTAAGGCAAAAAAACCTCACAGTATAGTAAGGCATAAAAATGACAAAAAAAGTCATAGTATAGTAAGGCATAAAAATGACAAAAAATGTCATAGTATAGCAAGGCCAAAAAAAACGTTAAAAAAAGTCATAGTATAGTAAGGCATAAAAACGACAAAAAATGTCATAGTATAGTAAGGCAAAAAAACCTCACAGTATAGTAAGGCATAAAGACGTCAAAGTATAGTAAGGCATAATACGGAAAAAAAATATCACAGTATAGTGAGGCATAAAACGTCATAGTATAGCAAGGCATAAAAATGACAAAAAGAAGTTATAGTATAGTAAGGCATATAAATGTCAAAAATGTCATAGTATAGTAAGGCATAAAAACGTCAAAAAACGTCATAGTGTAGTTAGGCATAAAAATGTCAAAAAATGTCATAGTATAGTGAGGCATAAAAATGAAAAAAAAAGTCATAGTATAGTAAGGCATAAAAATGTAAAAAAAAAAGTCATAGTATAGCAAGGCCAAAAAAACGTTAAAAAAAGTCATAGTATAGTAAGGCAAAAAAAACTCACAGTATAGTAAGGCATAAAAACGTCAAAGTATAGTAAGGCAGAAAAATGATAAAAAAATGACATAGTATAGTAAGGCATAAAAACGTTAAAAAATGTCATAGTATAGTAAGGCAAAAAAACGTGAAAGTATAGTAAGGCATAATACGGAAAAAAAAATATCACAGTATAGTGAGGCATAAAACGTCATAGTATAGTAAGGCAGAAAAATGATAAAAAATGTCATAGTATAGTAAGGCAAAAAAACGTGAAAGTATAGTAAGGCATAATACGGAAAAAAAATATCACAGTATAGTGAGTCATAAAACGTCATAGTATAGCAAAGCATTAAAACGTAAAAAAATCTCATAATGTAGTTAGGCATAAAAATGTCATAGTATAGCAAGGCATAAAAATGTCAAAAAAAGTCATAGTATAGTAAGGCATAAAAACGTCAAAAAAGTCATAATATAGTAAGGCATAAAAACGACAAAAACAGTCATAGTAGAGTAAGGCATAAAAACGTCAAAGTATAGTAAGGCATAAAAATGTCAAAAAATGTCATAGTATAGTAAGGCATAAAAATGTCATAGTATAGTAAGGCATAAAAATGTCATAGTATAGCAAGGCATAAAAATGTTAAAAAAAAGACATAGTATAGGAAAGCATAAAAACGACAAAAAAAGTCATACTATAGTAAGGCAAAAAAACCTCAAAGTATAGTAAGGCATAATACGGAAAAAAAATATCACGGTATAGTGAGGCATAAAACGTCATAGTATAGCAAGGCATAAAAATGTCAAAAAACGTCATAGTATAGCAAGGCATAAAAACGTAAAAAAATCTCATAATGTAGTTAGGCATAAAAATGTCATAGTATAGCAAGGCCTATATACGACAAAATATGTCACAGTATAGTAAGGCATAAAAATGTCAAAAAATGTCATTGTATATTAAGGCATAAAACGTCATAGTATAGTAAGGCAAAAGAACCTCAAAGTATAGTAAGGCATAATACGGGAAAAAAATATCACAGTATAGTGAGGCATAAAACGTCATAGTATAGCAAGG
>NW_019525520.1:20377-21320 GCF_002814215.2 Seriola lalandi dorsalis | reverse complement strand
AGGTTATTGCCTGAGAGACGTACTTACCTGAAGAACTTGACAAGGATACAAAGCTTCTCCCGTGTAAACAACGTTAGCAAGACATTGTCTAACAAATAAACACCGCAAAAACAATCTGCGTCATCACTCCATATATCCCGAGTCAAAGTTTTACGCATATCGATGTTTTAGATATGCATCGACAAACGCTAGCCTGTATTTATTTATGCTAATAAGCTAGGAATTCACAAAATGCTAATATTTTTGCATCGAGTCTGGTTTACACTTCCTTGCACTACGGAGCACTCAGTAATTAGCTTTTATCAAACAGTGGCAAGTTAACTAATAACTTATATATATTACAACTTAACAATACCACACCCGATTAAACTTAGTTCGGAAATTATAAGTTTATAGATAGCTAGTAGCATTAGCACTAGTTGCTAATTAGCTGGTTAGCAGCCCTGATGCAGATAAGTACTAACTTCAGACATTCGGCGCTAATAGAGTTGTTTATCGACGTGTGTTTAAAATACAAACCCATCAGAGGACGTGTGAACTTCTCATTAACAGTTCGGCACAACTCACGTCGACGTCAGGTGAGTTTAAAGTATCATTAAGATGACGTAGACTGACGGAGCGCAGGTGAATTGTATTAGACGTAAAATTCAAGATGGCGCTGTGAGCGTTCTGCTTAGTGCTGCCTCTAATGGCCGGAGGCGGTATTGCAGTTTATCAAACAGGCAAAGCGAACAGCAGCCCTGAGGCTCCTAGGGGCCACAAAGCCCCAGGTTTATTACATATTATGTGTAATGTGATTCATTTAATTAACGAATTTGTTATGAATGTGCGTCACAGAATATTAACTTTGTCAGGTCCTCCTCCTCCGTCTGGTGGCTCTGGTCTTTTAAACAGACTCTGTGTTGCTGCTTTACTTTATGTTGAGCTGCTCTGTTTTAAATTC
>NW_019525520.1:17299-19668 GCF_002814215.2 Seriola lalandi dorsalis | reverse complement strand
TTCACTCATAAACCAAAGCAGAGGGCATACTGATACCTTTACCAATACTGCTTATTGATCGGCTCTCTTATTGATCAGGCCAGTTTAATTCCGGGTTTCGTGCCCATCCCTAGCCTCAGATATGAGCCTGTGAAACATCACACACCTCTCTGTCCTCTGACCGTCCCAGAGCTGTCCAGCATGTCCTTTGAGGACATCATGCAGCTGCAGAACAAAGTGGGAACCAAAGTTTACAACGAGGTCGCCTACGGCAACAACAAGAGGCCGGAGACGAGCAAGAAGAAACGACTGAACAAGAACAGGTGAAGAGAGTCAGCCTGCACTTCCAGTTTCTAACAAGCAACGAGTTGTTCGGGGTTTCACTGTGTGTGTGTGTGTGTGTGTGTGTGTGTGTGTGTGTGTGTGTGTGTGTGTGTGTGTTCTCTCAGACCAATGGAGATCTCAGCCAAGAAACCAGCCCCGTTCCTCCGTCAGGTCGTCCCCGTCAGGAAACCGGTGAGTGAAGGAAACCTGTGGTGTCTCTCTCTCTCCCTCTGTTGTCCTGGACGATTCTGTTTCTGACTCTTTTTCTTGTTTCGTGCTCCAGACGTTGAGGGATCCTCGATTCGACGACCTGTCGGGAGAATACAAACCTGAGATTTTTGAGAAGACGTACAAATTTATAAATGACATCAAACATCAAGAGAAAGAGGTGGGAGGTGCTTCAAACCTTCCGCTGACGTTAAATCACCAATCATCATCCGCGATTTGAATTTCTGTGAAAAACTGAATCTTGTGGTGATGTGTCTGCAGATCGTCAGAAGCAGCTGAAGAGGACGACGAAGAGCAACCAGAGGAAGGAGAAGCTGCAGTTCCTTCTGAAGAGGATGGTGAGTCTCAGCTCCACAAAGACAGGCCGAATCTAAATTCATCTGTTGCACAAAAAACACTTAATTCTTGACAATCTGAAGCCGGACTGTGGTGCAATGAACTCTGGGTAAATTAAAACTTTTTTCAGTATTAAAAAAATCGCATCCAACCGCTCAGCTCCGTTTACCCTCAGGAGAAAATGTTTGTCTTTAGGCAGAATTCAACAGTTACAAGGACGTTTTAATTTGAAAATCCAGCAAAGAGTGAAATAATAAAAAAAACAGAATGGCTGCCGTCTCTAAAAAACTCTCTCTTCTCTTAGTTCTCTCCATAACAATGTGAACAAACCTCAAACTATGAGCCATGTTTTCCTGTTTCCTGCTGTTTGGTGCTTCTGGTCAGCGCAGGTTGATTGTTGCCATGGTAACGTTGGTCTCAGACCTGAGTGAGTCTGGGGATAAGGTGTCTAATGTTTTTGTCTTAAAAACAAAACACTGGAGCAACACTACAGGCCAGTCTGAGATATTCTGTGAAAGTCATCCTGAGTAAATCTGTCCAGGTGAAAAAGTTCAACACTTCCTGCTGGTTTTTCACAGTAAAAGAGGAGGACGATGCCTCCTGAAGTTCGCAGTGTGATGTCAGTTTTAAATGTATGACCTCTGACCCTCTGCAGGAGAACCAGGAGCGAGCGAGGAAGAGCCGAGAGCAGCAGCGAGAGAGAGAGCTGCAGTTCAAGAGGCAGCAGAGAGAGCTGGCCAATCAGGGCGAACGACCCTTCTTCCTCAAGAAATGTAAGGACGAGGAAACGAGTCGAATCGTTTCATATGTAAATCCTCGGATTTATTTCTCTTCACTCTTTCGTCTCTTTGTTTCCAGCTGAGAAGAAGAAGCTGCAGCTCGCTGAGAAATACCAGGAGCTGAAGAAGAGCGGCAAACTGGAGAACTTCCTGAGCAAGAAGAGGAAGAGGAACGCCGGGAAGGACCGCAGGAAGCTGCCGCAGCAGATGCAGAAGAAGGCGGCGTGAGGCGTTCAATGACCCAGAAGACGAACCTGCTGAGGAATAAAGACTCTCCGTCCGTCAGTGAGCTGTAATGACCCGCCTCCGCCTGCTGATGGAGCTGCAGGTTGTTGTTCTTCATGACAAGATCATCTAGACTCAAGGTTCACTTACTAATGCTTTCTGGAGCTTTCAACCAAATCTACCCAAGTAAATGTCGTGTGTTCAGCTGAAAGCTCAGGAAAAGCTCCTCAGTAAGCAGACCTTGAGTCGAGGCTTTTTTTTTTTTTCAAGAATGAACTTTCACACTTTATTTTATTTTTTTGTCAAAGTAAATGTATCGTCTCTGTGTGACGTTCAGGGACGCTCAGACATGTGAGTGTTAATGATGAACCAGTGAAATTCATCATTTACAGTTTGTCAGAAAATCAAGAAACAAACATGGACAAAAAAAAAAGATGGTGTGACTTTGGCTGCTGCTGTTTGCCAATAAATACCGGAGAGTCCTTAAATGCACCATCT
>NW_019525520.1:14925-17249 GCF_002814215.2 Seriola lalandi dorsalis | reverse complement strand
TTTTTTTAAAAATTTTGACTTTAAACTCAGAATTCAGACTTTCTAAAGAAAAAGAATTTATGAGCTTTTATTTTGACAGTTCATGCACATCTTCAAATCTCAGCTACAGGTTGGATCAAAGTGTCATGACTGACGAACAAAAGGCAAAAATCCCCTGTTCTCACTTTATTAATGATGAGTTAAGATTTATTTATTTATTTATTTTTAAGGTCTGAAAGAACTTTCTTGTGTTGTCATGATTTATTGTGAAAATATCATGGTGGTATCTTTTGTAACAAGACTTTCACAACAAAGTGGATGTTTTAGGAAAGTTTTCTTTTTGATTTTGAGGAGCTGTTTATCATGAACTGTTGTGTGTTCCAGTGGTTCTCAGGCTTTTTCTCATCAAGGACCTCAACTGACACAAATTGTGTAATAAATACCACTAGTGTAAATGTTTTGTCCACCTTCGTGTCCACTGGTTGTTTTATTTTGAAAGTTTTCACCAAAAGTGCAAAGTGTGACATCATGCCTGTCTGTCGGACATGAATCTGGTGGCGCTGGCGTTTGAACTGATGGTGTTTAGGATCATGTGTTTTCACTGCCTCCATGTGGTCACAGTGAGGAACTGCAACACTTTTTCTTTTAAATAAGAGCTTGACACAGTTATTGTCTGTGTAATCATTATGAATATAAGAATCTATTTATTTATATTGAACTGGATTTATTTATTTATTTATTCAGAATGTGCCTTTCATGCTCCATTATACCATGATATCTTACGAATAAATGAATAACTGCAACAATAAACATCAAAACCAGAAGGACGAAACAAAAACAACAATAAAATTTGATTTAATTTTCATTTTTATTGCAGAGGTGAAAAACACATTAACATTTTTATGATCTTTACAGCTTATACATCATATATAAAATAAGAACAGTAAAAGTTGTATTTCAAACAGACCCAGTGATCACAGAGTCAGTATCAAGGAATTTTAAGAAGTCAATTGAATAAGTCGGATGAAGTCCAGCGACAGGTAGAAAACCACAGTTCGAAGGATATCAACAACACAGCTACAGAGGGGGAAGAGGAGAGTACAAGAGGGGATGCAGCTGAGACTGAGGTGAATAGGCCAGTCAGAGAGAGAAATATGGAGCAGAAAACTAGAGTAAAATGGCCGAGTGCAAATAGCAAGAAAGAATGGGAGTCAGTCAATAGAGATTTGTCAGCAATTTTAAGCAGACTAAGAGGAAATGCAAGCGATAGACTACAGAAGATGGGGGATATAATTTACTCCTATGGTGCAGAAAGATTTGGGGTGCAAGACAGAAAGAGGGTTGAAAGAGCACAATTAGTTAAGTCTAGACGGCAACGGGGAAATGGAGAAATTAGTTAAGGAAAGAAGACAATTAAGAAAGCAGTGGAAAAGGGCAACAGAGGAAGAGAGGGGGGGAATTAATGTGTTGCAAGAAGATTTGAGAGGCAGACTAGCAGTACTTAGAAGGGCTGAATATCTTAGGAAAAAGAGAAAGAATAAAAAGTATGTAAGGACAGCGTTTTACAGGGACCCTTTCAAGTTTGCTAAAGGATTGTTTAACCAGGAAAAGGGAGGGCAGCTTAAGCCAACAAAGTTAGAAGTAGAAAAATATCTAAGAAACACATATTCAGATTTTGAGCAGAATAGAGTAGTAGGAGATGTGTATAAGAGACAGCATTAAATAATGAATGAAAACTGAAGTGAATGTGAACCGTTCATTTTCAGACAGACAGATACTGCAAGCTAATAATTAAAATACAATCTGGACGTTTGTCATTGATCACGAACAAATCTCAATGTGACAAAAACAGTTTCATTTCAAGTTTGTCAAACCTGGGCTTCCGTACAAGAACCTGAAAATGAAACTCCTGATCCATTAAGAGGTGAAACGAAGGACTCGTCTGATGAATAATAAACACCAACACCTGAGTGACGTCACAGTGTTCAGAGATTTAAAACGTTGATCTGAAGTTTGTTTCAAGAGAGAATCATTCAGCCAATCAGAGCTGAGCGTTTCTCTGAGCGGAGAGAAGACTAACTGTCGACAGAAGGTCTAAATTTAAGTAATTGATCGACCCTCAAAAAGGTACGTGGTCGGGGGGGGTGGTACTTTCCAAAGGTTCAGGAACTTTAGGGGGTGTGGTCATGAAGTGCTGAACACTTCTGACTGGTCGAGTCCTCGCTGCATTTCATTCCACCTGCAATGTTTAAAAGTCCGCAGCGAGCGAGTGAGCACATTGTCCGAGGGTCGCCACCCGTCACGTACGACACGGGATCGTCCCGTATTTGAAAGTAAAATGTTGC
>NW_019525520.1:12528-14672 GCF_002814215.2 Seriola lalandi dorsalis | reverse complement strand
CCTCCTCCTCCTCCTCCTCCTCCTCCCCAGGTGAACACACCCTCCACAGTTTTCATTCTCCTTTCTCTTCAGCGTCAAACCGTAACGGACGCCTCCCCAGGACCGAACCCAAGACCTCCGCTCTCATTTCGATTCATGGCCGCTCCAGTCGGCCATTGTTCCCGCCGAGAATCCTGCTCGTCATGAATAGCCAATAAAAAGCCCATCGCTCCACGGTGAATCGGAGCCGAAGAAAAGGTGCGTGGAGAGGCAGCGATGGCCTCCATACAGCCCTCAGTGTGACAACCATCTGTTCGCTCGCACTGTGAAAGGGATAATTGAGTGTTATAGAGAGCGGAGAAAAGATCCCTCTGCTGCTGATTTGTATTCTTTAGAAAGAGCCAGGGGTTTCACACCACATCTGCCCCTCAGCCCCATTCAGCCCCATTCACTGTCCCGTCAATTAGCACACTCAATTAAGCCCTCATAATCCCTTTATCGACACACAAGGGCGCCGTCGAACACCACGCCCGCCATGGAGAAGTGGCAACGAATGAGACTTTAGTGACTGTTTTCTTTGGGAGGAGGGAGGGGAAACAAAGCAGCGAGAGTCCTCAACACTTCATAAGAAGAGTTGATGGTTGAAAAGCCGAGAGCTGCTGCAGCTGGAGGAAAGCTCCCTGCTCCGTTTGTCGGCCATTGTTCTGCAGATTATGAGCTGCCTTTTCACCGGAGTGGTACAATTAATTAGAGCAGGGTTGAATGGAGAGGCAGCGAGTCAGGCACATGCAGGAGGAACTGTGAAAACGGACTAAATGCCAACAGTGTCAATGGCGTCGCCGCTGATGAAAAGCTGCTGGTTTAATCCTCGTTAGAGCCGCGTGAGCCACGACTGATGTGAATTTAACGGGTTTAATCTGACACCCGACACTGATACACTGTAAGAAAGTTTAACAGAATCATATTTTAGCTCAGTGTTTATCTGTGCAAACTCAACTTTCCTGCTCTGGTTCACTCTCACTGCTCTCACAGCTGTTTCCCTGCTCGCCACCAGCGTCGTTAGACATTGATCATTTGTAATTTAGGTTGTAATGTCGAGTGACCGAAATTCAACATCAGGAGCCAGTTTGACGAAGGTATCTCAGCCTGGCCTGTAGTGTCAGTCCAGTCTTCATGTTGCTCATTTTAAGTCAAAAACATCAGACACCTCATCCCCAGGCTAACTCAGGCCTAAGATCAATGTTACCATGGTAACAGTCAATGAAACCTGCGCTGGCCAGTAGCGCCCAACAACAAAAAACAGGAAATCATGGCTCATAATTTGAGGTTTGCTGACACTTTCCTCTCCTTTATGGAGAGAGCAAAGAGAAGGGAAAGAGTTTTTTGGAGAGTAAATCAGATTTTTCTTTTTGTTTCACTCTTCAAGTAAAACGTCCTTGTAACTGTTGAATTATTCCAAAAGACAAACATGTTCTGCTGAAGGTGAAAGGAGCTGAACGGTTGGATGCTGTTCCTCAGTCGGCCATTTTTTTTTTTTTTATATTGAAAAGTCTTAATTTACCCAGAGTTAATTGCACCGCAGTCCATCTTAAGATAGTCCAGAACTAAACAGCTTTGTGCAACAGATCATTTGTTCTGTCTGACACGTAGCCAGAGTTTGTCATTGTGAAACCAGCCGCAGGACAACGTCCGGTGCCAAAGTTAATTTGATGTAGAAACACTGACGACAGATGATGCTGATATTTTGTTGGTTTTAACTTGTGTTGTTAAGCAACCGAAATCCGACGTCTTCCAAACGTCTCATGCCAACGACATCTTGACGTATAAAATACTGGCATTCTCGTTGTGAGCAAAACCCAGCGTCTGCTGACCGTCACAGTGTCAATTAGCCAACGTTAAACTGATTTCCAGTTCCAAAGTTTGGTGTCTGTCCAACGTTACATTGAGGTCATTGTGTTTGTTGTTGTGCTTTGATAGAGAAACAAAGACCCAGACATCTGAGAGGCAGAATATTTGCTGCGACTATGGAGAAGAGACAATCTTACCCCCCGACCAACCAGCCACAAATTGTAGGGAAACAGGCTGCTTCTTTTCAATTTGACAAGTTGTAATTATTCTTTCTTAATTATACTAGTAGAAACAGCTTCTTCTTCTTCTTCTTCTTC
>NW_019525520.1:8320-8818 GCF_002814215.2 Seriola lalandi dorsalis | reverse complement strand
GCAGGAAGTGTGTGTTTTTGCAGTGATGTGGTTTGTAGCTCGTGTCGAGGCGACACAGTCAAACAGCAACAAAGGGAAACTCACATACCTGGACCTGTCAGTGTATTTCCTCTACGTGACTCTTAAATTCTGTAGTTGCATTTATTTATAACTTTAATTCCCAAGATTAAACATATATGCATTCCTCCTATTATAAGTGCAGGATCTGAGCTGCATGAGCTGCAAAGGTGAGGAGGCGGGGCTATGAGTCATCATACATAACCAACACACATTAACATAGTACCTATATCACACGTCCAGGAAACAGCTTGGAGTCATGTAACCCCAGTCCCATGTAGCTAGGAAATATTAACTGACAAATAATTGGGGTGTTGTAGTACAGTGGGACGGGGCCTGAGTTCGTCTGGAGATGGCGCTACCTGTGATAAACGTGATATAAAATAACTTGGCGGTGCCTCCAATAACATTTAAGAAGTAACACAAAATGTTGGTACTTAC
>NW_019525520.1:6385-7349 GCF_002814215.2 Seriola lalandi dorsalis | reverse complement strand
GCAGGAAGTGTGTGTTTTTGCAGTGATGTGGTTTGTAGCTCGTGTCGAGGCGACACAGTCAAACAGCAACAAAGGGAAACTCACATACCTGGACCTGTCAGTGTATTTCCTCTACGTGACTCTTAAATTCTGTAGTTGCATTTATTTATAACTTTAATTCCCAAGATTAAACATATATGCATTCCTCCTATTATAAGTGCAGGATCTGAGCTGCATGAGCTGCAAAGGTGAGGAGGCGGGGCTATGAGTCATCATACATAACCAACACACATTAACATAGTACCTATATCACACGTCCAGGAAACAGCTTGGAGTCAGAATGTGGTTAGCCTAGCTTAGCATAAAGACCGGAAACAGGGGGAAACAGCTAGCCTCCTGAAGTCTGCACATCTCTGTCACTGCACAGAGACCAAAACCAAAAACCTCAGACACTGACTGACTAAAGATTATTTAAAAAGATTATATTTGATTATTGATAGCCCCCTCCACACAGAGTCAGAGCAACCTTTTTATAGAACAAGTACAAGAAGTGAAGACAAAGAAGTGGACACTGATTGGTGGAGACGTCACACACTCTGATAAACCACATTCCCTTCGGACAACACATCTTCATCCAGAACAAACAAGGAAAGTGTGAGGTTAAGATAAATGAATAATTAAAAGAATTACGCACATGACTTTGGCTTGAAGACGAAAGGACGTCAGGGTTTCAGACGGACTGATGACAGCAGCTAGAAGAAGGTGTGTTTGATTCTCACACGCCGAGGTTTGTGGCTGAAGCCGCACATGTAAACACGCTGTGTGTAAACCGGACACGTACAGTACAGGACTGTAACCCAGCGATGTGACGTCAGACGCTGAGCTGATAGGACAGAGCAGCAGGAGGCTTGTGGTCTTCAGGCTCATTAAAGGTCTTTATGAGTCCAGGGGAAGGTTTTTATTCCCCCGAGTCAGTCGACTGCTG
>NW_019525520.1:0-416 GCF_002814215.2 Seriola lalandi dorsalis | reverse complement strand
TGAGTTACAGCTACAGGGGTTCAATTCAAATAAAAACAGTTATCTGAAGTTCATCATTTAATATTTAAAATGCGAAAGCGTCCGGTCTTTTTATAGGTCACCTCTGTGTCGTTTCTCTTTGATCACAGTAGATGGTTTTCCACCTTGTATTATATTTTTCTTCTGTCTCAGTTGTTTTTCAAAGTAATTCTTCTATTCTGAACAAATTCAAAAAATAATTTTTATTTTTATTTTTAACGGTTCACAGAGTTGGGTTTTGGTTTGTCTGTTGGTTTAAATGGGTTCAACAGGAGGTGGAGACTTTAATAACCTTAGTTACTTCAGCCTCTACATATACAGAGGATGGCTTTGTGTTTGGCTAAAGTGCCTCCTTGTTTCCTTCACTTGCATCTTTTCCTTGTGTCTTAGGATCCAAC
>NW_019525519.1:1491372-1491863 GCF_002814215.2 Seriola lalandi dorsalis | reverse complement strand
CCAGTCTTTACTTCATATTATTCCACTAGCCACATCTCAGGTATTACAGAGATCCGATGTGTTCCAAACTTTTACATCCACTGATCACAATCTTAGGCCGTGAGTCAACAGTGATGTCTAATATCTTTACTCCAATTGCTATCCTCCCAACTTAAGGTTGTAGGTGCAGTTTCACGTATCTTATCTTATCTTTCATTCATTTACTTCATCTCTTTTTTTTTTTTTTTAATTTTGATTCTCTAATATTACACAATACAATGACAAGTATCTTTTAACTTTATTCACTTTGTCCCGTAAGCCACCTTACCTCCTATGTACTCACAGTAATTTAGATGTAGCCAATGTACAGAATTTTGGTTCTTAAGACAACAGGCTTCTGCTTACCTTGTTTTATGAGCGCTCTCGTGAGTGACTAGGAGTCCAGGGCTCCGGTCAGGTCCTGCTGAAAATCTTCAGTCGTGGCCTGAGTCCAATTTCTCTTCTTGCAAATC
>NW_019525519.1:1484228-1491146 GCF_002814215.2 Seriola lalandi dorsalis | reverse complement strand
CATACTATACTATGACCATTTTTGACATTTTAAGCCATACTATACTATGATGATTTTTGACATTTGAAGAATTATTGTACTATGAGGTTTTTTTCATATTTTTACGCCATACTATACTATGACGTTTTTTGACGTTTTTATGCCTTACTATACTATGACGTTTCTTGATGTTTTTATGCCATACTATACAGTACTATGATAATTTTTGACATTTTTACGCCATAATATACCACGAAAAATTTTTTAAATTTTAAGCCATACTATACTATGACGTTTTTTTGACGTTTTTATGCCGTACTATACTATGACGTTTATTGACATTTTTACGCCATACTATACTATGACTTTTTTTTTACATTTTTACGCCATACTACACTATGATCATTTTTGATTTTTTTTTTGCCTTACTATACTATGATATTATTAATATTTTTACGCCATACTATACTATGATCATTTTTGACATTTTAAGCCATACTATACTATGACGTTTTTTGATATTTTTACGCCATGCTATACTATGACCTTTTTTTGATGTTTTCATGCCATACTACACTATGACGTTTTTTGACATTTTATGCCATACTATACTATGGCGTTTTTTGACATTCTTTGAAATTTTTATGCTACACTATAATATGATATTTTTTGACATTTCAATGCCATACTATACTATGATGTTTTTTGATACTTTTACGCCATACTGTAATATGACACTTTTATACCCTTTTACGTTGATTTTATGCCTTACACTTCACTAAGACCTTTAATGTGTTAAAATGGTGGTACAATGGTTAGCACTCTGGCTTTAAACACAGAAGGTTGTGGTTTGGAATCCCGGTCACGAGGGCTTTTCTGTGTTGAGATTTTTATGCCATACGATACTATGACGTTTTTTGACATTTTTATGCCATACTGAACTATGAAGTTTTTTGACATTTTTACGTCATACTATACTATGACGTTTTTTTGACATTTTAAGCCATACTATACTATGACGTTTTTTGATATTTTTACGCCATGCTATACTATGACGTTTTTTGATGTTTTTATGCCATACTACACTATGACGTTTTTTGACATTTTATGCCATACTATACTATGGCGTTTTTTGAAATTCTTTGAAATTTTTATGCCACACTATAATAAGATATTTTTTGACATTTCAATGCCATACTATACTATGATGTTTTTTGATACTTTTACGCCATACTGTAATATGACACTTTTATACCCTTTTACGTTTATTTTATGCCTTACACTTCACTAAGCCCTTTAATGTGTTAAAATGGTGGTACAATGGTTAGCACTCTGGCTTCCAACACAGAAGGTTGTGGTTTCGAATCCCGGTCACGAGGGCTTTTCTGTGTTGAGATTTTTATGCCATACGATACTATGACGTTTTTTGACATTTTTATGCCATACTATACTATGACGTTTTTCACATTTTAAGCCATACTATACTATGACGTTTTTTGAGATTTTTACGCCATGCTATACTATGACGTTTTTTGATATTTTTATGCCATACCATAGTATGACATATATTAATGTTTTTACGCCATACTATACTATGATGTTTTTTGAAATTTTTACGCCATACTATAATATGACGTTTCTTGATGTTTTTATGCCATACTATATAGTACTATGATCATTTTTCACATTTTAAGCCATACTATACTATGACGTTTTTTGAGATTTTTACGCCAAACTATATTATGACGTTTTTTTGACATTTTAAGCCATACTATACTATGACGTTTTTTTATATTTTTACGCTATACTATACTATGATCATTTTTTAAATTTTTACGCCATACCATACTATGATCATTATTGATATTTTAAGCCATACTATACTATGACGTTTTTTGATATTTTTCCGCCATACTATACTATGATCATTTTTGATATTTGAAGAATTATTGTACTATGAGGTTTTTTTATATTTTTACGCCATACTATACTATGACGTTTTTTGACGTTTTTGTGCAATACTACACTATGACGTTTTTTGACGTTTTTATGCAATACTACACTATGACGTTTTTTTACATTTTTATGCAATACTATACTATGACGTTTTTTTGACGTTTTTATGCCTTACTATACTATGACGTTTCTTGATGTTTTTATGCCATACTATACAATGATCATTATTGATATTTTAAGCCATACTATACTGTGACGTTTTTTGATATTTTTCCACCATATTATACTATGACGTTTTTTGACGTTTTTATGCCATACGATACTATGAAGTTTTTTGACATTTTTACGCCATACTATACTATCATTTTTTTTTTGACATTTTAAGCCATACTATACAATGATGATTTTTGACATTTGAAGAATTATTGTACTATGCGGTTTTTTTCATATTTTTACGCCATACTATACTATGACGTTTTTTGACGTTTTTATGCCTTACTATACTATGACGTTTCTTGATGTTTTTATGCCATACTATACAGTACTATGATCATTTTTGACATTTTTACGCCATACTATACCACGAAAATTTTTTTAAATTTTAAGCCATACTATACTATGACGTTTTTTTGACGTTTTTATGCCGTACTATACTATGACGTTTATTGACATTTTTACGCCATACTATACTATGACTTTTTTTTTACATTTTTACGCCATACTACACTATGATCATTTTTGATTTTTTTATGCCTTACTATACTATGATATTATTAATATTTTTACGCCATACTATACTATGATCATTTTTGACATTTTAAGACATACTATACTATGACATCTTTTGATATTTTATGCCATGCTATACTATGACCTTTTTGACATTTTTACGCCATACTATACTATGATATTTTTTGACATTTTTATGCCACACTATACTATGACATTTTTATGCCATACTACACTATGACATTTTTTTGACATTTTTACGCCATAGTATAATATGAAAATTTTTGATATTTATATGCCATGCTATACTATGATGTTTTTTGATATTTTTACGCCATACTATACTATGACACTTTTATGCCTTTTTATGATTATTTTATGCGTTACACTTGACTATAACTTTGTTCTGTGTTAACATGGTGGTACAGTGGTTAGCACTCTTGCCTTAAACAAATAAGGTTGTGGGTTTGAATCCCTGTCATGTGGTTGTTCAGTGTTGAGATATGCATGTTCTGCCTGTATGGGTTTTTTCTGGCTACCTTCCACTATCCAAAGAAATGATGTTTTTTTGACATTTTAAGCCATACTATACTATGACGTTTTTTGATATTTTTACGCCATGCTATACTATGACGTTTTTTTAAATTTTTACGGCATACTATACTATGATCATTATTGACATGTTAAGCCATACTATACTATGATATTTTTTGACATTTTTACGCCATACTATACTATGATCATTTTTTATTTTTCTATGCCTTACTATACTATGATATTTTAAATATTTTTACGCCATACTATACTATGATCATTTTTGAGATTTTTATGCCATACGATACTATGACGTTTTTTGACATTTTTATGCCATACTATACTATGACGTTTTTTTGACATTTTAAGCCATACTATACTATGACGTTTTTTGAGATTTTTACGCCATGCTATACTATGACGTTTTTTTGATATTTTTATGCCATACCATAGTATGACATATATTAATGTTTTTACGCCATACTATACTATGATGTTTTTTGATATTTTAAGCCATACTATAATATGACGTTTCTTGATGTTTTTATGCCATACTATATAGTACTATGATCATTTTTCACATTTTAAGCCATACTATACTATGACGTTTTTTGAGATTTTTACGCCATACTATACTATGATCATTTTTGACATTTTTACGCCATACTATACTATGACGTTTTTTTACATTTTTACGGCATACTATACTATGATCATTAATGACATGTTAAGCCATACTATACTATGATGTTTTTTGACATTTTTACGCCATACTATACTATGATAATTTTTTGACATTTTTATGCCACACTATACTATGACATTTTTATGCCATACTACACTATGACATTTTTTGACATTTTTACGCCATAGTATAATATGAAAATTTTTGATATTTAAATGCCATGCTATACTATGATGTTTTTTTATATTTTTACGCCATACTATAGTATGATATTTTTTGACATTTTTACGCCATACTATACTATGACACTTTTATGCCTTTTTATGATTATTTTATGCGTTACACTTGACTATAACTTTGTTCTGTGTTAACATGGTGGTACAGTGGTTAGCACTCTTGCCTTAAACAAATAAGGTTGTGGGTTTGAATCCCTGTCATGTGGTTGTTCAGTGTTGAGATATGCATGTTCTGCCTGTACGGGTTTTTTCTGGCTACCTTCCACTATCCAAAGAAATAAAAATTAGATGGACATTTTAATGCCATATTATACTATGACGTTTTTCAATATTTTTTTGCCATACTATACTATGACGTTTTTTGACATTTTAATGCCATATTATACTATGATGTTTTTTGATACTTTTACGCCATACTGTAATATGACACTTTTATACCCTTTTACGTTGATTTTATGCCTTACACTTCACTGAGACATTTAACGTGTTAAAATCGTGGTACAATGGTTAGCACTCTGGCTTCCAACACAGAAGGTTGTGGTTTTGAATCCCGGTCACGAGGGCTTTTCTGTGTTGAGATTTTTATGCCATACGATACTATGACGTTTTTTGACATTTTTATGCCATACTATACTATGACGTTTTTTGATGTTTTTATGCCATACTACACTATGACGTTTTTTGACATTTTATGCCATACTATACTATGGCGTTTTTTGACATTTTTATGCCACACTATACTTTGACGTTTTTATGCCATACTACACTATGACGTTTTTTTGACATTTTAATGCCATATTATACTAAGCTGTTTTTTGATATTTTTGCGCCATACTGTACTATGACACTTTTATGCCCTTTTACGTTCATTTTATGGCTTACGCTTCACTAAGACCTTTAACATGGTGGTACAGTGGTTAGCACTCTTGCCTTAAACAAATAAGGTTGTGGGTTTGAATCCCTGTCATGTGGTTGTTCAGTGTTGAGATATGCATGTTCTGCCTGTATGGGTTTTTCCTGGCTACCTTCCACTATCCAAAGAAATAAAAATTAGATGGACATTTTTATGCCATATTCTACTGTTACGTTTTTCAATATTTTTTTGCCATACTATACTATGACGTTTTTTGACATTTTAATGCCATATTATACTATGATGTTTTTTGATACTTTTACGCCATACTGTAATATGACACTTTTATACCCTTTTACGTTGATTTTATGCCTTACACTTCACTGAAACATTTAACGTGTTAAAATGGTGGTACAATGGTTAGCACTCTGGCTTTCAACACAGAAGGTTGTGGTTTCGAATCCCGGTCACGAGGGCTTTTCTGTGTTGAGATTTTTATGCCATACGATACTATGACGTTTTTTGACATTTTTATGCCATACTGAACTATGAAGTTTTTTGACATTTTTACGCCATACTATACTATGACGTTTTTTTGACATTTTAAGCCATACTATACTATGACGTTTTTTGATATTTTTACGCCATGCTATACTATGACCTTTTTTTGATGTTTTCATGCCATACTACACTATGACGTTTTTTGACATTTTATGCCATACTATACTATGGCGTTTTTTGACATTCTTTGAAATTTTTATGCCACACTATAATATGATATTTTTTGACATTTCAATGCCATACTATACTATGATGTTTTTTGATACTTTTACGCCATACTGTAATATGACACTTTTATACCCTTTTACGTTTATTTTATGGCTTACACTTCACTAAGACCTTTAATGTGTTAAAATGGTGGTACAATGGTTAGCACTCTGGCTTCCAACACAGAAGGTTGTGGTTTCGAATCCCGGTCACGAGGGCTTTTCTGTGTTGAGATTTTTATGCCATACGATACTATGACGTTTTTTGACATTTTTATGCCATACTATACTATGACGTTTTTTGACGTTTTTACGCCATACTATACTATGACACTTTTATGCCTTTTTATGATTATTTTATGCGTTACACTTGACTATAACTTTGTTCTGTGTTAACATGGTGGTACAGTGGTTAGCACTCTTGCCTTAAACAAATAAGGTTGTGGGTTTGAATCCCTGTCATGTGGTTGTTCAGTGTTGAGATATGCATGTTCTGCCTGTATGGGTTTTTCCTGGCTACCTTCCACTATCCAAAGAAATAAAAATTAGATGGACATTTTTATGCCATATTCTACTGTTACGTTTTTCAATATTTTTTTGCCATACTATACTATGACGTTTTTTGACATTTTAATGCCATATTATACTATGATGTTTTTTGATACTTTTACGCCATACTGTAATATGACACTTTTATACCCTTTTACGTTTATTTTATGCCTTACACTTCACTGAGACATTTAAAGTGTTAAAATGGTGGTACAATGGTTAGCACTCTGGCTTCCAACACAGAAGGTTGTGGTTTCGAATCCCGGTCACGAGGGCTTTTCTGTGTTGAGATTTTTATGCCATACAATACTATGACGTTTTTTGACATTTTTATGCCATACTATACTATGACTTTTTTTGACGTTTTTATGCCATACTACACTATGACGTTTTTTGATATTTTTATGCCATACTATACTATGATACATTATTGAAATTTTTATGCCACACTATAATATGATATTTTTTGACATTTCAATGCCATACTATACTATGATGTTTTTTGATACTTTTACGCCATACTGTAATATGACACTTTTATACCCTTTTACGTTTATTTTATGCCTTACACTTCACTAAGACCTTTAATGTGTTAAAATGGTGGTACAATGGTTAGCACTCTGGCTTCCA
>NW_019525519.1:1391422-1484178 GCF_002814215.2 Seriola lalandi dorsalis | reverse complement strand
AATTATTGTACTATGAGGTTTTTTTATATTTTTACGCCATACTATACTATGACGTTTTTTGACGTTTTTATGCAATACTACACTATGACGTTTTTTGACGTTTTTATGCAATACTACACTATGACGTTTTTTTACATTTTTACGGCATACTATACTATGACGTTTATTTGACATTTTTACGGCATACTATACTATGATCATATTTGACATTATTATGCAATACTATACTATGACGTTTTTTGACGTTTTTATGCTTTACTATACTATGACGTTTCTTGATGTTTTTATGCCATACTATACAATGATCATTATTGATATTTTAAGCCATACTATACTATGACGTTTTTTGATATTTTTCCACCATATTATACTATGACGTTTTTTGACGTTTTTATGCCATACGATACTATGAAGTTTTTTGACATTTTTACGCCATACTATACTATGATGTTTTTTTGACATTTTAAGCCATACTATACTATGACGTTTTTTGATATTTTTACGCCATGCTATACTATGACGTTTTTTTAAATTTTTACGGCATACTATACTATGATCATTATTGACATGTTAAGCCATACTATACTATGATATTTTTTGACATTTTTACGCCATACTATACTATGATCATTTTTTATTTTTCTATGCCTTACTATACTATGATATTTTAAATATTTTTACGCCATACTATACTATGATCATTTTTGACATTTTAAGCCATACTATACTATGACGTTTTTTGATATTTTTACGCCATGCTATACTATGACGTTTTTTTAAATTTTTACGGCATACTATACTATGATCATTATTGACATGTTAAGCCATACTATACTATGATATTTTTTGACATTTTTACGCCATACTATACTATGATCATTTTTTATTTTTCTATGCCTTACTATACTATGATATTTTAAATATTTTTACGCCATACTATACTATGATCATTTTTGACATTTTAAGCCATACTATACTATGACGTTTTTTGATATTTTTACGCCATGCTATACTATGACGTTTTTTTAAATTTTTACGGCATACTATACTATGATCATTATTGACATGTTAAGCCATACTATACTATGATATTTTTTGACATTTTTACGCCATACTATACTATGATCATTTTTTATTTTTCTATGCCTTACTATACTATGATATTTTAAATATTTTTACGCCATACTATACTATGATCATTTTTGACATTTTAAGCCATACTATACTATGACATTTTTTGATATTTTATGCCATACTATACTATGATGTTTTTGACATTTTATGCCATACTATACTATAATATTTTTTGACATTTTTATGCCACACTATACTTTGACGTTTTTATGCCATACTACACTATGACGTTTTTTTGACATTTTAATGCCATATTATACTAAGCTGTTTTTTGATACTTTTGCACCATACTGTAATATGACACTTTTATACCCTTTTACGTTCATTTTATGGCTTACGCTTCACTAAGACCTTTAATGTGTTAACATGGTAGTACAATGGTTAGCACTGTTGCATCCACCACAGAATGTTGTCGGTTCGAATCCCAGTCAAGAGGGCTTTTCTGTGTTGAGACATGCATATATTCTCCTTCTGCCTGTATGGGTTTTCTCTTGCTACATTCCACTTTCCAAAGACTTAAAAATTAGATTGACATTTTATGCCATATTCTACTGTTACATTTCTTGAGATTTTTATGCCAGTGGTAGTGCCAGTGTAGTGGTATACTACATACTGACGTTTTTATGCCTTCCTATACTATGATGTTTTTTGACATTTTTACGCCATACTATACTATGATGTTTTTTGATACTTTTGCACCATACTGTAATATGACACTTTTATATCCTTTTACGTTGATTTTATGACTTACACTTCACTAAGACCTTTAATGTGTTAACATGGTACTACAATGGTAAGCACTCTCAACATTTTTTGACGTTTTTATGCCACACTATACTATGATGTTTTTTGACATATGTATGCTACAGTATACTATGATGTTTTTTGACATATGTATGCTACAGTATACTATGATGTTTTTTGACATTTTTACGCCATATACTATGACACTTTTATACCCTTTTATGTTTATTTTATCACTTACACGTCACTATGACTTTGTATTTTGTTTAAATGGTGGTATAGTGGTTAGCACTCTTGTCCCAGTAAAGAAGGTTGTGGGTTCAAATCCTGGTTATGGGGGCCTTTCTGTGTTTAGATATGCATGTTCTCCCTCTGCCTGTATGGGTTTTTAGCTGGCTACCTTCCACTAACCAAAGAAATAAAAATTAGATTTACATTTTTATGCCATATTCTACTGTTACGTTTTTTGACATTTTTATGCCATACTATACTATGAGAATTTTTTACATTTTTACGCCATACTATATTATGACGTTTTTTGATATTTTTATGCCATTATATTATTCAATTTTTTGATATTTTTATGCCTTACTATGCTATATTTTTTGAAATTTTTATGCCACACGATACTATTATGTTTTTCGCCATTTTTATGCCATATTATACTATGATATTTTTTGACATTTTTATGTTTTACTATACTATAACCTTATTTATGCCTACTATGATTTTTTTATGACTCACTACGACTTTTTATGTCCCACTGTACTATGACGTTTTCATGCCTTACCATCAACCCCCTTTATTTCATATTCATGAGCATGAAATTGCAGTACCATCAATCCAGACCCACCTTTACTGCCACAAGTTCTGAAGAGATGTTCGCTTTGTCCTTCTTTGGTTGGGTGACCACAAGAAGTGCATTACTGATCCACATTGGACCCCTGTACATGTACCAACCAGATTAGAAAGTGGGCTTTCCTTCAAAGATATTCCCTTAAAAACTGACTGTAAACTATGGGTCCATTCCAAATTGAAAGATCAATAAATCCCTCTGCTGTCAAACTCATACTTCTAAGGTCCATGATAGTCCATTCCAATTTCCATGTCTTCCATGTCTCACCCTGGATCCCCACCCTGTAACCTGGCAGTTCACCTGAAGGATCTCTTTGGGGTGGTAGGTACTATTTTGGTCTCAGCTGGGACTATAGTTTATCCCTTGTATTTCTGGTGTTTTTTTCTCTTTCTCCTGTGTCTCTTGTTTCCACTCTGTCTTTTGTGTATCGTGGGTGTGGTGCTCCTCTCCTTCTTGGCTGCCTGATTGCCAATCAGACTACACACCTGCCCTCCATCAACTCATCACCCCTGTCGTATATGTTGTGGTTTATGATCCACTCTTTGCCAGATAATTGCTACAGCCAGATTGGTACCAAAGGCTCTCAGCTGTTTATAGCAGTGTATTCTGAGTTATCCTTGGTATTTTCTCTGAGCTAAGCTTTATTTCCTTGTGCTCTAGGATCACCTCATGTTTGCCGGTTCGACCCTTCTCCTTCCATGCTCACAACACAGTGCATCTCCCCTTAACCAGCTTATCTCCATGGGTCAATCTTTTGGTTTATCAGTCTGCTTCCCTGCTCAATCCCCATCCTGCTGGTCAGCCATCTAACCCTGTTCCCCACCCAGCCTTAATTCCCCACTCTGCCCTGCCAACCACCATTCCCCGCTTTACCCTCAGCATTCTTCTGCCAGAACCCTCATTTCCCTATTACTCTTCATCTGCTGAAACTAATCAATAAATCTACACTTGATCACTTGATCACTTGTACCTTTAGTTTGTTTTCTGTCTGGGTTCTCGTGCATCAGAAGAAAAGTACATTAACTAAAGTTCATCTTATAGAAACATTTGTATGATGATTGAAAAATATTTTTCAATCTGTTTTATATAAATATGTTTTATATTTGCCATTTTGTTTTTCAGCCTAAATAATCTCCTATAAATTGACAATCTTACAATCTTACTTTGGTAAATTCACCTATCTACTATAACTGAATCTAATTGTTTGGTTCATGAGAGCAGTATAAGTTACCAGATATGACTGTCCACTAATCAGCATGATTAGTGTTACCTGATATCATGAAGCAATTCCGCAATACCCGCTTTGGTAATCTACATGATAATATACATGTTGATGAAACTTAATATATCTCAACTAATTAAACCACTTTTAAAATTATTTTCCATATAAACAAAACCTAGTCTTCAAGTTGTTGCATGGCAGATACTGCATGCATTCCTCACAAGGGGTTGACATCTGTCCCATGATGTGACAAGCTCTAATTTTTGTTTAGCAGTTTAAACATTCATCTGTCTGCCTTTAAATTATCCTGAATGACAGGAGAAAACCTCAACAGAGTGGGAATTCGTTATACAAAGTGTTATCATTTTCTTTTATTTTGACAATTGTTATTTTGTTTAGCCTCTTAAAGGTAGTGAGGCATGAGAGGGAAAAACTGTGTAAAAGTAGATGGTGGGTGATTAAGTCAGCAAATTCTGCTTGCTTTGGTTTGATTTGCCTCTGAGTGTTTTTTGAACGGGACAGGGTCAGTCTATTCATTGACAAAACATACAAAAGGAATGTGGAAATAAAAACAGTTTCAGCAGCCCTTCAGTTTTTTCAACAAGGCAGAAAAATCAGGTACAGTATAGCTCCCATTTTTTATTGGCCTCGCAAATAGTTCCCCAGCCTGGACAGAGAGACAGAGGAAATATAGGATTTCATAAACTAATAAACCTCAGAGGGAAAATCAATATGGTGGCTAGCCCTGCAAAGGGTCTTTTCCACAAATTTATAGACCATTGCAACAATCAATGTCCTCAGTCTATAACCTGTTCAGACTTGGAACAGCTGAGGAATCTGTGAAATGTCAGTTAGCATTAGAGCATATTCAGAATCTTTAGTTGAATAAACAATTATAGTCTGTAAGGCAGAGCTGGGGCCTTTCTGTGTGAAGTTTGCAGCCCCAGGCTGCAGAGATAGCCTCCCTGAGGGTATGGCTCATTATCTCGCACCACTGTTATGCATGTTTAATTTCAAAACTGAAATGGCTATTCTGAATTGTCCTGCTGAATTTTTTCTCTCTCTTTCATTTACTGTCCCCCCTCTCTAGTGCTGGCAAAGAGTAGGAAAACCCTTTTACAGTGATAGCACAAGATGATTTTCCTGTCATGTTATCTTCTGGTTGCTGGGGAAACACATTTTGCAGGGATTCACAGAGCAGTAATCTGAAATTGACTGGCATTCCACAGCAAGGCTATAGAGACTCACTAGGAGGCTTCTGTTGAGCCTGATTGTCATTGTAAATTAAAGCTGCAGTTGGTGACAACACAAATGGAAAATCTTTGGTGCTGCTCCTCTGAATTTACTCTAATGCTTGTCTCGCTTTGTCTTTGTGATCTATAATTTCAACTCTATTTAAGAATAGCCGTAATGCTCCATGAAACTAGCTGTAAACGTAGGTAGGTGGATAGTTTTTCTCTTTGAATGCCAAAATCTTTATTAGCTTGAGGGTGTAGTGTGGTGGATTGTCAGATTTTGTCTGCACTGATGGGAATCTTGTACTAATGATATCCAAATACCAGACCATGCATGTATGCACACACAGTTGGCCTGTGTATAGACACTGTACAGTGGCAAATACCCATGAATTTTTGAAAATTGCTGAAATTGGGATTGAAATAAAAAATTCCAACACTTAGTGCTCCACGTCCAAGACACAGATCAATTTTGCGTGCACTACAAGCTTTAAAAAAAGCTATGGCTGGAGATCATTTTTCATATAAATTAAAATCTGGAACAAGATACCATGTTCCATTAGAACAATAACCTCTATAACACATTTCAAACAGGCATGTAAACACTACCTGATGGAAGGACTCACCTGCAACCACTGGTTGAACTCATATGTACCATTTTACTCTCTCCAGTCAAATATCCTCCTCTGAAGTGACTGCGTAGCTGTCTGAGTTCTAACTGTTGTTCTAACTGTGTTGTTTTTATTTTAATTGTAACATGATTCTTTCTTTCTGTGCTGCAGAACAAGATCCTCCAGTTTTAATGTAATAATAACAATGCTACTTTTAATCTTTTCCTTTAAAGACAAAATGTGAAACTCTGTAGAACATTTAATTTATTCATTCTAATTAATTGCAAAATTGAATGAAAATGAGAAAATATCCTGTTCTCATGATTTTCTTCTATTTCTGTTTAATACACATGAATCAAAAATGAATAATAAGAATATTTGTAAAGGTGTGTTGCTTTTAGTAGCTACTCCCCAGCCACACCAGATATCAATGGTGAACTGAATGCTTTGCAGTGTTAAAATTCTGCTTTAGGGTCTCATTGTTGCCAACAACGCCATCCCAATAGTTCAAACTCTTAAATTACCATATGATGTTTAAAGGAATAGCTCACATATTTCTCAATGGCTCTCCTGCCTTTAAGATTGCAATTCATCAGATGGGTCACAGACAACCTGAACCCAAAAGCAAGATTTTCCCTCCTGATATTGGATCATAGAACAACTGAAAACAAACCATACAGCTATATATTTAGATTTAACTCCCAAGCATTTGGACCTAGCCTCAAACCAAATCTTGGATGTATTGACTCTAAGAGATACCACAGTCATATTATGGTAATTAAAAATGTCAGTTTCATCTTTGAAAATAATGAGGCACAGATCATGGGGCAGTATAATGTTTATTAAAATATAATGCCAGTGCGTGTTACATCAGTAATTAAGCCTTTGCTGTTTTCTTTAGAGATGATTCTATAATCCACTCTACTGTCTAATTAAACAAACCTTATTTGTTTTTGTTTTTTTTCCTCTCACTGCAGCTTCCAAATAAAGATTACTGTGTTGTTTGTTGGTGTGTCCATATGTGGGTGTGTTTACAGTATGTTTCTGTGGCTAAAACCAGAGAGAGCTTGAACCCTGCTCTCTCAGTGGATCTGTTGATTCCTTCAGTCTCTCTATCCAGATTGGTCTGGGTCACAGTGAATCAGAGGGAGACACCGAGAAAATCGGCATCACACATCCATCTGTTCTCATCTCTTTTCTTATTGTTATCAGCCAAAGTATTACAAACACAAAATCAGGTACTTAGGACACCACAAGAATAAAAAGCTCCTCCAACGCCGGACAACTCTCTGCCTTGAGGCTGCACCAGGGGATAGCATTCCTATTTTTGAGATATTGGGTTTAATAGTTTGCTCACCCTGGAAACATATCCCAAGGATTTGGATTAATGTCTCTATTTCTGTTAGTTTGATAGCTGAAAACAACAGTTCTGATAGTCATGGCTAAATAGGGTAATTGTCTCAGGATAGAAATCCCAGATCCAGATCGCCACCAAAATGGAATCAATTATTCCATTGCCTGAGGACTGTCTGTCTATTGAATTTCATGGAAGTATGTATACAAGTTTTGAGTTATTCTGTAGACTATTAGACACAAAACATGACCTCCTCTGCAGAGTTAATTATTTTTGTGGGTGCATGTGATATAAAAGGATTTTTTGAAGTTATAAAGTTGACTGTAGGCTAATTTATTATACTGGTAATCCTCTGGCAGGTCTCACTCCATTTTGTTTTGCCAAGACTCAACAAAAGCATTGAGACCTCAAGGTTGTGACAAAGCTCTGTTTTCTCTCTTAAAGATGTTGGCACATGCCAGACTGACATGCTCCAAATACCCACTTCTCACAATGTGTGTACGCCTCCTCTTGATGTATCTGTCTCCTTCACCCTTTCCCACCACAGGATATGCATGTATGAGACTGTTGTCACATCTGTAGTACCATACTGCTAAAACTGTTTTACACAGAATTACATCACATTTCAGTTCAAATGATGTAGACATGTCCATATATTTCTATCCAGTAGAAACACCTAGTTTCCAACTAGACTTCAAGGGAGGTGAAGTCATGTTAGATGGTAGGCATTGACCCATTCAGATCAACTGTCAGTGTGGGTTTAAAGGGGTACTGTGTATTGTCCATCCATGATGGACACATTTCAGGTGTGGGTTTTCATTGTTTCTCTGGCCAACTGTCTTCACCTACAGCAGCTATGTAATGGTTACTGCTTTTTACTCCAACTGGAAAAAGAAGATACACAGTTGCATAATGTAAAGAGATGATTTTGTAGTGATCTGTACAAGCCACTTCCCTCAAAACCATCCCTGATCACACTTTCTGATTGGGCCAGTTGTTACCCTATAGACACCCTTTGTCCAAGTCACTGGACAGTAGATAAGAAACACTGGCAAGCTACTACTCTTTTGTTTCAGTGATGTTTTTGACCAATAAACATCTAGTCAAAATCAAGATAGTGTTCATACAGCCTTTGTACACTTCTGAACACGATATAGACACTGACTGGAGAGCTGCTGGTGAAATCCTTCCGTGTTGCTTGAGTGTGGGTTTTAGAACTAAGTGTGGGTGTCCATTTAAATGCAAAGCAGTCTTTTTCATTAGTACTCTGAGTGTTGTTGAGACTTCTCAGCTGTTATCTTAAATGCATAAGCCACTGCAACAAAATCAGCTCTAAGTGAAATTTTTGTTTAGTTTCACTGTCTCACTGACCCACTTGTTCCACCTTATGGGCTCCCTCCTTCTTGCATTTAAAAAAAGCAAATTGGAAAATGCCTATATGTGTGTGTAGAGAGGCAGATCACCTCAACCAGAACATATATGGTTTTTGCTTGAGCAGATGTACCTGCTTCTTGTAATATGTTGTAATTCAACTCACCTTCCAGTGTGCTCTCCTGCCCTGAAGGTGTAAAAAAAAAAGGAACATTCAGGAAATGCCCTCAGAATTAGTGTGTTGCGGTGGTGCTATGGTTGCAACAGTAGGGGACTCTTAAAGGTTACATCATCATCACCAGGAGACACTTATTGTCCAAACTGATTCTCTGCAATAGATATAACCTGAATTAATAAAAACACACAATAACACCACTGCTGTAGCTCTGAGAATTTAGTTGAAAGTACTAAATCATGCGACAGACCTTACAGGTCCGCCACAATATTTTTTTGGCAGCACTAGCATGTACTGTAGAGCTGGCCAGACTGTGCTCAGTTAGTGCGAGCAGTAGGAGCAAAGACAGATTATCTGCGAATCAATGAGTAGAGCTCAGTGGAGGAATGACCTGTTTATACAAGCTAATGGCTTCTAGAGCAACGCCAGAGCATGTAATGGTTCCTACTAATGTTTTATCACATCGTTTAAACTCTCTCTGTGACTATCTCTCACCCTCTCTTCCCCCAAGGAATTCTTTATTACAAGCAGTATAACTCCTGGTTCTTCAAATCCTGTCTATTTCTCCCGAATTGGCTCATGTGTTGTTCCCTTTTAACCAAAAGGCTTCAGGCTATTTTTATATCCAATATCTATTTTTATACCATAGACTTGGTTATGACTTGACATTGTAGGGTTGGATGGCAAATGGAAAGCATGTGTATACAGTAAGTGTTTGTATATGTTATATTCAGAATAAACAACTGGGAGTAAAAAAAAGAGTCATCAGCAATTAACCATTATGTAAACCTGATTCTTATTTGCATCCATTTTGCTCCATCTACCCCAATATTCAATAAAGCGGAACAAAACATTAACTGTCAACACAATGATGCTGGTAGATACTTTATTGGTGGCCATGTTGTTTCTACTGAATTATATGATGATACGCACATGAAAGTTTGGATGATACTGTAAGAAGGATGCAAGTTAATCTATCTTAAATGTCATAAATACACGGTAGGTTATACTCTTTTGCTTTTTCATTTTTCTTCTTTTGTGACGATAATTAGAGTGTGCAGATGTAAATGAAGCATGAGGACAACTTAATGGAATCACAGACCATGGTGTCAGATCCAGAAGGTTTCAATAGAACTGGTGGAATGAATTATTCAGACACGGAGCATCTTCTGAGCACACTGGAAGCATGCGCCTCAACTCAAACAACAGATTGTTCTATCTTATGAGACATATTGTGTTGCTGTTAAGAAAATGCCTTTTGAAATGTAAACAACGCAAACGGCAAGTGGTCTCTGAATATCATCACCAACATAGAAAAGCCTTAAAATGAATGTAGAATACTTCCTTGCCAGTCTGCAGTGATGGAAGTTGGGAGGATTGGGTGAAATAATACTGTAATGACAAATTATGATGACATTATGTTATTAATATAGCTCAATGATGCTGATACGACGCTGCTTGACAAAATGATGCATTGTGGCAGCTTTTCTTTTTCCTGTTAGGAGACATGGTTGTGCTGTTTGCTTTGGTTATTTGCATCTTAACAGGTTCTACCGCCCTTGTGACTAACACTGTTATCATATGATAACATTGTGCTTCATAGCTATGCCCCAAACACATCATTTCTTAATTAGCTTATTTCTGTGTTGCTAAGCAATTCCAACTGTTCCAGCAGTTACAGGAGCCAGAAAATAATCATTTTTAATCAGTGGATCCTCAGTCATACACAGTTTTGGCAAGAAAAGACATCAGCTTTTCCAAAAGATCAACTTATCAAAGCATGCTTGCTGGGGATGCTCTTATTCTCTGTTTGGAAATTCATATCTAAAAATACATTTAGACAGAAAATAGAACAAGAATGTATAACTTTGCAGTAATAATAGTCACAAAGAGACTGGTTAGCTGTATCCTTCAAGTCCACAAGGTCCATTTCCATATGGATGGAACAAATTTTCCTCCCTGAGAGAAGCAGTGAATTCATCAGGTTTTCCCTCACATGTGGTTCGTTGAGTAAGAAACAGGTAATAGGTCTCAGTTCAGGCCACTCCCAGCTGTTCCGCACCAGTGCCACTCTGATTCAACACTTGGTGAGCAGAATAGTGATCAATCCCTCCACCTAAGAATGGAAACTGACAGCCATAACCAGAGACATAAGAGCTATAGAGGTACTTGCTGCACTGTTACCACAGCAACAGACCGTGCGGGGGGGCATCATCATTCGCTCTCTGAGATTGGCTGTTGGTGGTTTGGTGCAATGGTTCAGCTTAGTTGGTTGTTCTGCCCTCCAAGAGACACAGCAAGTGGTTTTCTGGTTTTCAATCCACCTTGATCTGGTTGAAGCTGAGCAGATTTATGATGGGAAGATGGAAAAGACTGTGGATCTTACAACTGAAAGCCTGGGATATTGAGCCTGAAAAAGAAACATGTAGTATGATTCAGTTACATAACAACCATGTCAGAATTTACCATTAAAGAAGCATCCGAATCTCCATATTTTCTGATTCCTCCACATTTGGTGTAAAGCACCTATTTTTTTATTTTTATTTTGATGATGAACAAATTAAATATTTAAAACTCATATGTCATATCTTGCTTCTAGTTGTATGTTCCCTAATTGCACCACTGTCGTGTCTGGAGCATTCAGTCAGTAAAGCTTGTTGTGTATCCCTCATCATCCTGAACCCTCGGGACACATGTGCAATATACTGATCCTGCCACACAGATTCTGTCTGATAAATTATTACTGACACTGTAACACAGTCACAAAAATGAGATAGCTTACTGTCCCTAGGTGCATACTGTATCTTAAGTATAATATGAGTCCAGAAACCATGCATTATACAGTATATGTAAGTATACACATTAACGAAAACAGAGGACACACACACACACACACACACACACACACAGTGAACCTTAGCTCTACCCTGTTCCCCTGAGTCTACTTACAGTGCTCTCTCACTAAGATGGGGTGAACCTGCTGCTGCTCTGGGAATGTGTCAGACTGACAGAGAAGATAGTTACTACACCGTTCACACTGGTAGCCGCCCTCAGGATAAGGATATCACTCAAAGATAATCAATTGACGGCTACCACACACAAACAGCATTTCAACATTATTATATGCGGTTAACAAGTGTTCGTGCTCACTAATAACCAGGTGCAACTATCCTCCATTTACATACAGTAGTTTGTACTTGGGCATTTAATATTTTTGTATAGGACAAATAATATTTTATCATGCCACATACCTAATTAAGCACATCTGCCTAATTAGGTATTAACAAGATGAAATGGCAGCTGTCAACAATAATTTTTTTCCTCCAGGATGGAAATATTGCTAAGGAAGCTCTTAATCGTCCCTTGATTGTTTCATCAAAATGTGACAAAGAGAATCTGGTAATGGCAGCTCCATTGTTTCCTCGTGTTTATGCAAATTATTTTCTTTCTAATTGCCATAATGCACCATGACCAAATATGGAACATCGGGGAGCCTGCTACAGACTATGTGACTACAAGCAATTTTGTGTTTTCCGAGTGATTCAAATTGCAATAATGATTAGCAAAGCAGTGACATTCCCCAGTGTGGTGCGGTTAAATGAAACAGAGAGCAACTAAGCATTGCAAAATGGTCCCTTCCCTTTCAAATGTAAATTCAATTTATTGTCTACAATAAACAAATTCCATTTCACAGCTCTGGGGTATTGTGAAAAGCACCAGCAATATAAACAATTACTAAAATCGTGTGTCACACACACACACACAATGGTAATGTACGGGCAAATATTTTTCAGGTCGATATAATTGTTCACTTTATATTCTACAATCAACAGGTGCCACATGAAAACTCAAGGTGCAGCGTTTTACACTGCGTTGGTGTACAGCAGTCACAGAGCTGGTGATTACAGAGATATATTGTAGACCTGGACCAAGAGATCTATTAAAAGAGCAAGCTGTCTGGCTTCCAGGCTTATTTCTCACTTCTGAGGCTTATTGCTTTGGCCTGTGCTTGAGGTGCTAAGTCAAATACCCTGAATAACATTGATATGGCACAAAACACATACACAGAGAGGTCAACAATAATTCAAACTGTGTCCCGATTTCATACAAATGCCAATTTATCTTTGCCCCGTACAGTATAGACATGCCAACTGGAACTGGAAAACATGCGTGTGTTTGCGTATTCCTCTGTTAATCTTTCTCTCTACTGAATCCTTTTTATAAGAGCATCCTCCCACGAGCCTCAGCAGGTTTAGCAGGTGTTAACCTCTCTCTGGGAGGCTCCCTCCCGAGGCAACACACAGTCTTGCATTTCAACACTTTTCATTCCCTGAGCAGCTTGCAGTCTGCCAATCATACACGTAGAGATGATGGACAGGCAGATGAGTCTCCCTCAGTCCCTAAGTAATATTACTTTCTTCTCCTGTTCAGGAAAAAAAAATAAAGTATTAACTTTTCTGTAAGTCCCCAACTTGGCTACACAACAACTTCACTTTTTTGTAAGATAACTTACCAATACTCTAATCTTGGATCTTTGATAATAATGTGGTGGTTATTCTTACGTAGTAATCCCTGAGTAAAGATTCCCTCCAGGTTGCTTTGATTTCACAGACTGCTCATTCAGCTGCACATGCATTATGTTCTCAGACAGGATACAATCTGTGTTGAGCCTGTGCCAGGGCTTTGGTGCATTCCCCTCTTGTTTTGCACTTTCAGGACTTGGCAGATTGATTGATGCTCAAAAATGGGTTTGTGCTCATTTAACAGTTATTTTTAAACAGTTTTTACTACTAATTAACATATATTTTGTACAGATTAATAATCCATTCACGTAATTTAATAAACAGTGCATGCAGATTTCTGCAGCACTGTGCCACCATGTGACCCCTGGAGGGACACTTTACTTACTGCAGATATCATTGAAGTCCTTGGCCCAATATTTATGGGACTATATTTATGAGGCTATAATTTGTGGTCTCTTTATTTCTGAAGATATAATATATTTACTTGTGAGTTGTGACTTTATTTGAGATTTTGCATTGTATTGCAAAGCATTTCTGTTACCTTGTTACCTCCCAGTTTACATGGAACTTTACCTCATATACTGAGACTGTGATGCAGTCCTGAGTATAGCATTATCTGTGGGAGGTTTTTACACTTATAGCCTAATTTTCAATTTTATTGCTATTTCACTATCATCTAAATTAGCTCTGTGCATGTATGATTATCAAAAAATATATTTTGGCCTGAATGCTGTGTTAGCTACCTGTCTGTTTAATAATTATAAAAGAATATGGGAGAACCCGTAGCCTCTGTTTTGGGAGTCTCGGAAAGTTTGCCCCAATTTTTAGCAAGTATCTTGTGCACAGAAAGTAAAATCAGTGCTGTGGGGGAGAAAACCCACATCTTTCCTCACAGTTTATGAGATGATCTTATGTCATCATACTGGAAAAATATTGTCTGATACAATATGTGCATATAACACACTGACTAGAAACAGTGGCGTGAAAATTTGCTTTGGGAGCTGCAGCAGTATATGGAGCCCCAAAGAATCATTCTTTTCACATGTTGTACATGGTGCTGTGTTGAAAAAGAAGTTCAGACTTGAGTCAAGGGAAGTCATGCTGTCCCTGGGATAAAATTTATCATTTGCTTGTCTTTCTCTATGTCTTCTGCCTTTATACACTCTGACATTTACAACCCCTTTGAGGTTGTTGTCCATGCAGAGGATACTTCAGGGAATGCAGACTGAGTGTAGCCTTCTGTTTTCTCACAGTTACAGAAACAGCCTTCTCCCACTCTCTCTTTCTCACTCTCTCTCTCTCACGCCAATAGACAGACGCATGTAATTGTATGAAATTGTATCCATTGTCCACCTTCTTATTGAGCTACATAATCAACCTACTGTAAGTCAGAAATGACTCTATGGGAGCAAATAGATTGTGTGCATCATTAGCAGTTAATCAAATTTAAAAATCGAGATGGAGCAAGAATAATATCTAATATCTAATACCCAACACCTAATATGTAATTCTATCTAATCCAATTTTCTGTAGAGAGAATAGCATGAGTCTCTGTTGCTATTTCCATCATCATTCACACAGTATTTCGCATTCAGACATGCAGAGAGGTTCATGGCCATGTTTACATTCAATGAATATTGAGCTTTTCAAAGTTGATGCTTTCATGACTGAAATTAATTACCTATTTTTTTAATAAGCAGATGTTTTTGTATGTCCTTCCCTCACTTCCCCACTTATGTAGAGATCAGATGATTGGATTTTTAAAAAATCTTTAATGTGCAATGTGTTGCACACTTGGGAATATGCAGGTCTGATTGTTGTACACAGAATAGCACAGAGCTATGGAAAATGGTGGAAAGTGATTCAGTGGTGTGATAGATGCTGCTTTGACAACCTTTAGCCTGTTTGACAACTCTGCATTTTCCAAGTACCATTAGTGCACTATTGGCTGTACTGCTACTATAGCAGCAGGTGTCACAGAACGGGCTGCATCATTTCTCTAAATCCATAAGTCCCTGTAGGAAATCTGCCATGTCATGCATTATGAACATACAAAGTTCCATCAAATTTTCTTTTGTATTTAAAAAATTGTTTGTAATAGTAGGTATTCATATAGTAACTTTATAATAACTTTTGTATCCTTTCCAGGGTCAACAACATAATTGTATGTTATTGGGCAAACCCTTAAAAGGGACAGGATATATACAACCCAGTGATCACTCTGCATGGAATCTGTCCTCTTCACCAACACTGAGTCAAAGTCACTACTCTGATCAGTCTCACAGCCAATGGCTATTAATCTTCATTTTTTCTTCTTTATTTTACATTAGAACCTAACCATCAAATTGTTAAAAAAAACAAAAAAACCCATCAAAACCAATAATAACCAACAATAAAGACTCGAAGATTCTCAAAACACTTGATGATTTCAGCCAACTACCTGACTCAGTATACTGATGGCAGTATACTGAGCCAGGTATTTACAGTGTACTATATCTCACTGCTGAAAATGTACTGTATACTGGTTTTGCTCAAGTCTTTGTAAATTAACTTTGAAAACTCTTAATTTTTCTTGGCAAATACTGCAGTACCATAATCTCACATGCTCATGTCTAACAGGAGTCACTTACTTCTAAGTGACCCTTCATAATGTGGCACAGGAGAGTATGCTATTCCTTTGCACTTCTCTCAGGGAGAAATGTATGTTTTTGTGTTTTGTCCTTTACAAGTAAGTTGCATAATTATTGGTCTGGCTATGTGAGACTTCATAATTACCAGCTAACAGTAGATTAATAGCTGGAAGAAGCTGAGCTCAGCATTATATTCCTTTCTTTCTCTCCCGTCAGGCCTAGCAAGTCACAAAAGCAAGAGAGAAACAGAGACTTTTTGTCTTAGCTCAGCAACAAAGCCAAGGGATATTACGTTGATACCCGGGGGCTGAGTGCAGGAGTGATCACATCACTTAACAGCAGATAGTGGAGGGCTCTTTTGTTAAGGGCACAACACATTGTCTCAAACAAATCTCCAAGCTAAATCTGATTATTACATTCTGGCTAGTTTGATGTAAGCAAGATGGTTACGACCAACAAAGGTTTAATTCTTACATTATCTTTTTCAGGTATTGTCTTTATCCCCCTCAAGGTCTCTGGAGAATAGAGCCTTACCAGGTAAGTTTTACACTGGGTCAAAAGCAATGAAACAAATATGGCATATTTATCATCAACATAGAAATAAAAGTATAAATTCCTGATTTGAAAATATAGCTAATGACCTATACTGACTGTTGTCCACATGAAAAGCAGTTTACTTCCTGGAACTTTCTTTTTTTTCCCATGTCTCTCTAAAGCTTAAAGTGAGAGCAATCAGTGATATGGAATGGATTGTTCACTAACAAAGAAAAATGGCTTGAGGCATTTATACCAGCTCATGCTGAGGTGTGACTGAATTAATGATTTAGCTTTTGCAGTTGTCTAAACTTCATGAAGAAGCAGAAATAACCTAAAAAATGTATCTAATATGTTGGCCTCAAACTGGAAAAGGTAATGATTATTAACTATGTGGCAATAACCTGGTAACTCCATGGGACTGAAAACACTAAATATGATGATAAACTCTGTCCACCTTATTCCTCATGTCATGTCTTCATAATAAATATGAAGTCACAGTCAGCAGCGGGTAAGCTTAACTAACCTGTCTAAAGGTAACAGAATCCGTCTGTTTCTACAGCTCACCGCTGAACATTTGGCCCAGTCCTGCCAACCCTCACTAGTTGAGAGGTGTGATTATTGTAAACTGACAATACTCAGCTTAATACAGTTCCTGTTGATTTCTTTCCTCTCTTCCTATCACAGCTGGATTGTCTGCTCTTTACTTTTCCCTCTGGACAGCAATGATAATTATAAGCATTTGAGAGCTCATCTGGGATGCTTCCTGCTCATTTCCTTATGTGGTATCTGTATCTGATTACAGTGTGAGTTTTGTTTTTTCTTACTTGTCACTTCATAGTCAACATTGCTTTCTAGATGACATGGACAATTCCAAGCATATCATCTTCGGACACACAATACTAGCCATTCAGCTAAGGTTCAAAATATCTATAAATATATAAACTTAAAAATATATAAACTTTCATGGCTGTACCTCACGTGCCCACTACATCCCTGTGGAAAGTTTTTTCTGCTCCTGCACACCTGCTTCCCAACCCTCTCCCTTCCTGCACAGCTGTCCCTCACTGTCACTATGTTACCTGTTACAATATACAAGCATCTCTTTCCAGAGGGACTTGGCACATCCCCTAAGCCTACTTACTGTTTGAGCCATTCTAATTGCCTTGCATGTTATTAGCTTATGTGATTGCATGTCGTCCATGTTCAGCTTTCATGAGGTATGTTTGTCTGACACTGCCCACCCATCAGTTGAAAGCCTGCCAAAAACCAGACTAACAGTCTAGTAAAGAGCTGTGTATCTTTCTTGTCTCACAAATCTGCTTTTGGTTGCAAATGCTCGCTTCATATGTAGCATAAAAATACAAGCATTTTGACCTTTTATCACCTTAGCAGTTGTAAAATGAGTTGTGTATATGGGTGGAAAAGTACTGTGACTTGTATGTGCTCTGTCAAATACTGTATGAGTTTTTGTGAACTCATTGTGTGGTAAAGTTTTGCAATATTTATGTTTGAATGTAGACCAAATTACAGACAGTACAACATAGCAGGGACTTAGTGTTGTTCCGGTAGGTGAGGAAACATCTCCTGTCCACTCCTCTACAGATATACAGTAAATGTACACAACCATGAAGCTATGCAAGAGGTGGCTTCTGATCTGATTTATTCACTAAGAGAGGGGTGGATGTGTAATGTACCTTTACCACTGCGCTGAGGTTTTTAAGAGAGCCACAATGTTTCTGCTTTCCAAATCAGATTTAATTTTATTTTAATCAATCACAACAAGTGTTATTACTGTCTTTGAGATATTAGGACTAATTTCATAAAGTAAACTCTGCCACTAAACACAGAGATCTCCTGGCAGCAAGTTCCACAGCTGAAAGGCACAGAAACCTTTGGTGACCAGTCTGGATTTAGGAATCTTCAGTAAGGCCCTGCCAAAGGATCTCAAGCAGGGATCAGGCTCTTAGGGAACTAGCACATTGCAGATGTAGGCAGGAGCCAGACCATTCAAAGCTTTAAAAACAAGCAGTAAAATCTTAAAATCAATTCTAAAACTCACAGGAAGCCAGTGAAGGTCATGCAAGGATGGGTGTAATGTGGTCATTTCTCTTAGTAGGTGTTAACAGCCTGGCATCAGCAATTTGTACCAACTGCAGTCTTTGGATGTTTCACCTGCTGATACCAGAATACAGTGCATTGCAATATTAGAGTCTGGAAGACTACACTCAGGACTCTCTTGAGAATTAAGGGGAATTCTGAATCAAAAATAAAACCCAGGTTGTGGGCCTGATTTCAAACTTGGATAAGGCACCTAGACTAGAGGAGAGATCATTATTGCTGGTACCGTTGGTGCCACAGGCAGTAATAATAATTACCTCTGATTTGGAGTTATTCAGCTGCAGGAAGTTTTTGGACTCCAAGTTTTAATTTCAGCGAGGCAGGACATAATACAGGGTGCATCTGTGGTACCAGGCTTTATTTGGACATGGATGTCATCTGTGTAGCAATGGAAAGCAATGTCATTTGCCCAAGGAGTAGCATGTACATGTTAAGTAAAGGGGACCCAAAATAGACCCCTGGGGGACCCCAGATAATAGAGGAGTACAACTGTCTCAGTGCTGTGTAGAGAACAGAAACCATTTTTCATTGTTATGCATAAAGGAAATTAGTTGGGTGGAGACTAATTTTTCTAAAATCTTTGATAAAAAAATGACATAAAAATATGAAAGCTGTACTCCAAAGCACACTTTTTTACTTCTTGGATTCAGTAATCAGACTTAAAATAAAATGTAAATAAACTGTAAATATACCTAACGTATATATGTAGTGAATTCAAATTTTTGGTTCTCAAATCTCAAGTTCTGGAGCCGTGTTGCTATACATGGATGATAAATGTATGGCACAAAAATCCCAGTCTGAGAATCCTCTGTTGGCTTTATGGTGAATATGTCTGTCTGTATTGCTTGAGTGTGTTTTTCTTCTCTTACTTACAGTTTTTCCTTCTGTTCCCCTCCCCCCACACACTACCACACTAACACCCTACATAATTCTGTTCTTCATATACACTCTCACACTCTCTCACACACACATACCAAAATATCTTGGCTTTGTCTTTGTGCCTTTGTTTTTTGAGACCCATTGCTCAAACCCTCAAGGCCTCTCTTTTAACCAAAGAGAAAAATAGAGGCAGAGAAAGAGCAATTGAGATGAGAGACTTCCTTCCCATCTTCCTCTCTGCACAACTCCTCTATGAACCATGCTTTGTTTGATTCAAAGAATGCTGAGAGGCTCGGGCAGCAGATGTGAGATTTCGTGGAAAATAACTAGTACTCAATCTCTTCAAAACTCATCTAGTCACGTATATGCTGTTCTCCCTGTTTGTGGTTTATGGATCCATTTGTCAAAGCAGTGCTTCCTTTTTTCCCTCTTATGTCTGTACTTAAAAAGAGCATTCAAGAAATTCAATCCGTGCCTTTTACTATTGTAGTCCAGTATTCTTCATATTTAGACAGCTATCGACTTTGTATTCTAAAATTAATTCTACACACATTCGCTAATAGGCCTGTAATTACAATGGAACAGGGAGATTTTTTTGTTTCATGCTTGATGATGATCCTTTTTATGTTGAGCATATTGAAACCAAAGGACCCTTTTTTAAATATCTCCATCTCAGGGGTTCACTCAGTGTGAAACACATGTTCAGGAGATCATTGCCACCAAGGCACCAAAGCCGTGAAATGAATGAATTGAATTCTGCTGCAACTGAGGCAAGCTATATTGTTTTATTGAGAGCATCGCACAGCCAGAGGTAGAAACTCTCACCATTTCTATGGCCACGGGATGAAAGACAGATCCATAAAACAATAAATACCCCTCATTACAGAAGATCCTCGGCCCCAAAAAATCAATTCGAATTTATGCTGGGATAAACCAAGGTAACTGGCCCATTTGCATTTAAACAAACACTAATGTAAAATAGAGGAAAGGTCACTAGACCCTATTAAACACAGAGTTGTGTTAAGTTAAATCCAATCTCTCACACATGCATGCACGCATTTTTGGTGATATTACATAACACACACTGGCTCTGTCTTTTGAACCACATATTGAGGCGACATTCTCAAGGGTCCATCCCATAGTCCATGTTCAAAACAGCACACTCCCTGGCAGTCATTGAGTTACTTCTCTCCTAGAAATGCTGGCCCCATTCTCAATCCTGATCTTACTGTTGCCAGGACAAACAGATTTTCCTATCTGTAGTGACAGAATTGGGTATCAACATGGCATTGACTTCAATCCTCCATTATTTGTTGCTTATGACAAGTGATATGGAAAGAAAGACCCACTGGCGTCCCACAGGGCTCAGCTCTAGAAGCCTTCTCTTTTTTCCTATACACCAGATCTCTTAGTGATGTAATCATGTCAAATTGGTTTCCATACCATCCAGTTTCCTCTGAAGCTCAGGTGGCATCGCAAGTGTCTGCAAGGCTAGCAGATTGATTTCCCGGTTGATGATTCATACAGTTTTGGCCCATCCGAACTAAGATGTTTCTCATCCCAAGAAAAGGCTGTTCTTTCATTAATCTCTCCACTTCAGTGGAGGAAACTATGATTGTTCTCCAAAGGGGATTAAATCATTAATAGATAACAGATAACAAAGTGACTGATTGAATGATTGGCTAATTCATACAAGAAGGGCTAGAATAAACATTTGAATCTTGTGTACAATGTTAATTAATAATTTAGTGTTTGATGGCAATTCAGAACTTCCTGATTTTCCTTCACCTCATTTGGATCATCATTTTCATTTCACTGAACCAGAGTAAATAGTTGTGACGGTTCAGTGCCAAGAGTGTACAGGCATTCTGCATTTTTACAGTATGGATACAAAGAAACTTGACTTACTTCTGTGTGAACATTTTTTAATGGAAAACACACACTCACAATAACCACACATAACTGCCATCATAGCTCCCGTCATCTACTTGTCTCTCCACTCTCAAAACTCCTACCTGTTCAAAGATGACCAAAGTATTTTACATAAATCGCATTGTTAACCACAGTCACATGTTCTGCTGTGCGGAAATAAAGTCTTTTAGGATGCCTGCTAGGCATCTCATTATTACAAGGTAAGAGAGTATACACCATTTGTAAGACAGCAGTGCAACAAAATAAACGCACACAGGGAAATGCTCATTAGAAGTTGTGTTCATCTCTGATGGGAGATGACTGCTGGGGTCTTTGTTGTTGGTGGAACAAGCATGAAAATCACCAAATCACAGCAAGCCCATTTATCTGCTCCCCACCCATCCTCCCCAACGCCCAACCCCTCTTCTCTTTCTCTTAATATCTCTTGACCTGTTTGTCCCTTTTCAATTTATCAGTGTATGTGGAAGATCTTGAGGCTCTTATATATTAAAAAGTATTATATAAGTATATATAAATACAAGTACAATTGGAAATACTGTTACACTGTTCGCTCTTTCGGCATCCTCTTTGAACTTACTTTGTTTTCCTAGTAACCACATTAATGATTTCTATACATCCCCTTTACATTAAAGGAACATTTTATATCATTCATGAGATTATTTCTCAGTTACAGGCTATAGTTTAGCCTACAACACATGTCTTTGTATGATGCATGCCACAAAACTGGTTTCACTTATGATGTGATACACACACTCAGGCTATTACTTTTTCCACTCAACTGTAATGTATGCACCCTGCAACCACATAGAATCTATGACATAATTACTGGGCCTGTCGATCACTGAAATGGACTCAGTGGAGGTGAAATTGACTGTGGGCCGTCAGAAAGACTACTTAATAACAGGAATGACAGCACTGCAACACGCACTCTTTGAAATATTGACATTGATTGTCCCATGAGAAATATATTGAGCTATTGATTATAATTATGCCATGAGCACTCCTGAAACGATTAACAACAATGAAAAAAAAATAAGGACAGGAAGATAAATAAACACCCTCTCTCTGCATGCCTTCGCCTGTTCCTAATTTCTAATTAGTTCAGTGTATGGCAAGACAGATCATGGATGTCACTGCAGATGAATCCACAGCTGCAGCTATCTTTATAGGACCAGGACGTGAAGTGCTCACGCAAAAAAGAAACAAAGAAATAAACAAAAAAACAAAAACAAAAACATTTTCTTTCAGCTGGGGAGTGACACTGCGCTGGTTTTAATGCTGCGGCTCCTTTAATTTAATTTACACTAAACCTACATTATACAACGATATTTGAGTGGCTTTTGTGATATATCCAGTGATATCACACTTGTTGTAGCTAAAAAAAAAAAAGACAAGAAAAAAAGAAAAATAAAGAAGCTGATTTCACACAACGAAAAATAAATAAATAAATAAATAAATAAATAAATAAATAAATAAATAATCATGTCATCCTCTGATTGGCCACGTGCAGGCACGTAAAACCACACCAGACTGGTCTTAGCAGAGAAGTGATCGGCGTTTGCTACAGGTAGGCTAGTACTGCTCTCCAATCCAGTTATTTCTCCATGTAGTAAAATGCTCCTCAACTTTTCCTGACCTTGTTGCCGCTTGAAGGCGTAAAGACATTAGAAGACAACGGACTGCCTGGTGCAAGAATTCACTGTAGCGTGAGTCCGGCTTTGAAGCGCGCACACATTTCAGCACCTTGGACAGCGCACGGCGCCGCAGTGGCTATGCGTGGATTCAACCGGTGGCTTTCAACCAGAGCAGCAGTGTGAGGGGACCGTTACACTGAATGCTTCATAAAAACTCTGTTTTCCGCATGTGGGGAAGGCTATTTGCTTTCTGGATAACTTGGACTAGTGCTTTTTCCCTTCTTTCTAATACAAAGCGTCACCGACGATTCCATCGTGTGAGTAGGCGTGCCGCTGGATGAGTGGTTGACTGAACCGTCCTGAGCAGCGTGGAATAGGTGACTGTCAGGCGGGCGGAGTGGTGTGGTGGTGCCTAAGAGACCCTCCATTTATAAGGATGCTGGTGGGAAATGCCTGGAGACAGAGATGACGAGATTTGTCAAAAGGCACTTGAACTCCTGTCAGATCTTTGTTCGAGGGGGGAAGTGCAGAACGAAAACTGCCTGGATTTTATCTACTATTTCCGAGACCTTGCCAGGCCACGCTACACGGATTCAGGTGAGCCATCACACGCTTGATTCAAAGATTGCATTGGATTGAACTGAAGTGAACGCGCGTGTGACTTTTTTCATTGAACATTCTACACCTAGAACTTAATGGGTGGTCTAAGATGTTGTTTTGAGCGCTTTCACAACCAATATTCATTCTGCACCACTGTCCCTCACATTAATTTGCTCACTAATTATCCAGTTCAATTAGGCTTTGACAGTTTTGTTCCAACGGAAATGCATTTTTAGCTAGACCGGCAGCCTCTTCTTTTTACTGAGAGCGAAATCTAGTGAGTATCATTCTAAATTGTATATCCACGTTGTGCAAGATTCAAAATGTATGGTATAAATCTAATCCATTCTCTACACCCGTGCACAGATGCTGGCAGTGATATCGTGTTGTCACGAAATGACACATCATAAAATTGGATGCACTCTTGCATGGATGAAGTGCGCCTGTACCTGCGCTCACCGGGAGTGAATACGGTGGCACACCTATAGTACCCCACTTCTTTGAAAGTTTACCTTATTAATTATTCGTCTTACCTAAAGCCTGTGCAGGGTAGATGAAGCATTTACTAAAATGCATGTAGGCCACTGAACTTTCTGAACATAACTGTATTGCAGAACAGGACACAGGCTCTCTTTTAAGATGTTTAACATGTGAGGAATTAATGTGACCACAGTCACTTTTCATCAACACCACCACCTAGCCTAACCATCTTCATCTGAATGGCATGCCTACATGAGTGTGTAGGCATATGTGAGAGTTTGTGCGCAGAGAACAGAGAAAAAGCGAGGGAGATCATCTGAAGGAGCGAGAAAGCACAGTAACTGCGATCCCCCACACACCTATTCAATTCACCCTGCTTCCATTACTATTAATAATCACTATCCACCACATGAAAGCCATTCGTTAATTCCCACTCCTCTCCTCTCCAACCTTCCCCTTCTTATTTCCTCGTCATTTCCTCCTATTCCCTAATCTCACAGCTCTCTGCTCTCGCCCTCATTCATCATACAGGCCGATCCTGTCTTGTCTTTTTCATGTCAGTTTCAAAAGTGGAATTGCTACAGTATAGCAGTGAGGTTAGCTATCAGGATGGCCTGCCTATAGAGTTTAATTTCAGTTCTAGCTGGCATGTTGGCTATCAAGCAGTATGATTGCTACACCCATGATAGATTGACAAAGGAAGAAGATAAAACCAAGAGAGAGCAGGTCCAACACCATGTGACCGAGAGTTAAGGGTGGGATTCAGTGTCTTTCTTAAGGGTACAGCTCATGATCATTTATGTGTTTTTCACAGACATGCTGGACATAAAACATAATATTCATTTGGCAACTTAGCCCCAACTGATCAAAGTTATTTATGATGGAGATGTATTTGTCATATATGCCTGTCAAAGGAAAGATTATCAGTTAAGTCAAGTAATGCGCAGTGTAAACAAAATCATTATGTTCCTCCCTTTTCATGTGGTGGTCAAAATGAATGTAACTGTATAACCTTTAAATATTTAGATATTTTGGGAAATATGTTTATTAGCTCTCTTAATGTGAGTTAGATAGGAAGATCAACACCACTGTCATATTTGTCCGTTACATATGACACCAGCTAGTTAGCTTAGCTTAGCAGGGGGAAACAACTAGTGTAAAAACAACAAGCTGTGGTTTTATTGGGGGTTATGTGCTGGAATATTTCTTGGCATTTCTGCATTTTGCCTGGAACACTGCTGCCTGTCTAGATTTATACTGCATTCATGTCATATTGGAGCCACCATAATTACTAACTTCTGAGTTGTCAATGGCATCTTGAGTTATCCGCTGAATGAGCGTTTTAAGTGATGGTAGGTGGATTTTGGTATTTTTCTTGACAAAGGCAAGCTAGCTGTATCCACCAATTTCCAGTCACTAGGCTAAGCGAGGCTAACTGAGTACTGGCTGTAGCTTTATACTTTTGTACAGACATGAGGGTGGTATCTATCGTCTTGTCAACACAAAAAAGTGAATAAGAGTATTTCCCAAAATGTGGCAGTGTACTTTTAAGGTTCAGCGTGTGATTTTTAAAAAAAAATTATTTTATTTTGTTTAACATGTTTTTCCCACATAAAAAGTGAAAACAAAAATCAAAAACTGGGGCTGTAAACACATCTACACTTGCTTCCTCATTGATAAATCTGGATAAGGCCTTGCGCCCTGCTCACTACCACTACTTGCGCTGGGTTGTCAGGTGGAACAACAGACATGGTTAGTAGGAAACATCATGTTTGAGCCTCAGTGAGAGCCTCAGTTAGAGCCAGACTCCGGAGTTTTTGAGGAGTTAATTGTGCATCAAATCAGCAACTAGCATATGTACAAGAATGGTTAGCATAGTTAGCATCTTTTATTTGTTTTTATTTGTTTATAAGTTTGTTAGCTTACAACTTGCAGTGGTTTTATGACATATGAATCCTTGGCTGTCTGAATCTGTTTTTATGAGACTGTCATTGGTTCACTGCAGCTCTGAGGTAGAAATACACAGTCATGGCATTGACTGCTTATTTCGCTCATGATATGTCTTGTATTGTATAAAAAACATCACAAACCGGGTCAATGCTACTAGCATCCTATGCTATCCTATCCTAAGATAGAAACCAAAACTGTGATATGTGTAATACACAATGTTGTGTACTCTGTGTTGATATTAACTGTACTAAATTAAGCAATTTCTAATAGTTGTATAAATACAGTTTACACTTGCGAAGGTATGTTTAAGGTGAACAACATCTCAGTAGGTAGAAGTTCCATATATTGCTTTTTCAGCACTTGCTTGCCTCCTACACTATTGCACCTTTGGAGGTCCTGTGCTCTAAATTTGGTCTAGCCTATCTGTTGTGATGCAGTCTCCGAATCCTTCCAGATGTCTATAGATTCCTCTCTGCCAGGCAGCACTTGGGCAGCCTGCCAAGTTGACTGTGGGCTCAGTGTCCTCAGATGGCAAGTTCCCTCAATTTCTCCACATTATTCTCCCCAAATCACACATACTCTGGTATTCACAGAATCTCAGAGTGCAGAAAGGACAGTTTGTCTGAGTAACTGTGCTTGGTCTTATGACAGCGCCCACACACAGAGCCAGTCCAGTATTAGGCAATACTGTTGGATTTGGAGGATGGGTTGCCTTACCTATAACATATGATGAAAAAATGCTGAGTTATTTTTTCAGATTTGCTGTCACTGAATCTTTAAATGTGGTGTGACATACTGTCTCACTTACTTTGAACTTATATGCATGTGAAGGGCCGAACTAATTTTAAAAAAAGTTTTACAGTATTCCAGTTTTAAATATTAACTTCGTATCAGATGTGTAGTAGAGCTTGCCAGGCATGATTCAGTTCAAGATGGTTCCTGGTTGCATAAGATATTCTGTAATTTTAGTTACTCTTTTAAAAACATGTGTTTTTCTCCTGGCGAGAGATCCTGTGTCTGTCATATCAAGTAGATGAAGCATCAGGTCTCAGGAGGAGAATAGTAGGCAGCTTTCAAATTCTAAAAAAAAGCTACTCTGGGCACTTCCAGGTAAAATCATACAACAGTGAGTTTATCACATCAAACTGTTTTCACGTACTACCCTGTTATTATATACACCATATTACTGTGTTACAAATTAATGTACACATGTCATTAGTCCAGTAATAATTACTATCCAAATACAAAATATTGGCTGCTGCTACTGTATCTTTTCAAGCCTCTAGTTGTTTCACTTACAGTAATTTTGCTCTTTATAAAGTCAACTAGTCATTAAAATCATACATTACAAGCTATTCAGCTCATGAAAAAAACATTATTGTTATTATCTATACACATTCTCTATTCTGGTAATCATGAGGGGGGTATCTACCTTTTATGATGGTATCATGATTATGATAATTATGTCTTTTGAACCATATCAGAATGCATTTCTTTTGAAATCCTAGAGTTTTTTGGCAAATAAAGCAACACACTGTGCTAAGCAATAATAGGTTAGTTACTCAGTAAAACTAATTCTGACTGTCTCTAATAACTGAAATGGCATAGTTTTACTCATTACTGTGATTAAAGCAATTACAATGATTATACACTAATTATTTTTCTTTGGTACTTTTTAAAAATCCATATAAATCTTCAACTCAGACGGCACAATGATGGCGGCCACAAAACCCCTTTGCTTTATTACTTTGGCAACTAACAGCCTGTTGCATTGACAGCACATAAACTGTTAAAGTCAGTGTCACTCTCCTTGCACAGACAAAAATTGACATGGTTGAGAGGATACAGCAGACTGATGCTATTAAACACACACTGACGCAGAAGGATAAACAGAGGGTTATAGTGCACAAAACAAAAATGTCTCAAAATATATGGAATCAACATATACCATGATAAAAGAGGTGGTTCAGTAGCTCAACAATGAATAAACCATCACTGGACAGTTTTCCTACAAATAAATAGGATAATCTCCCCCTAAAATGTCTGTCCTCCCATCTTCAAACCATCTTCTCCAACAAACAGTTGTTGCTGGGCAACAGTGCACTCTGACTATTGTTTTACTATAATGCATATTAACATTATAGTAAAACAATTTTCAGTTGCCCCGGAATAAAATTTTCATTTTGATTTATAAGCATTATTTTGCATCATGAGAAAATATATATATAAAAACTAACGCAAGTAATAAAATTGTCATGAAAGGTAAATAATGGGATTACAGAACATTTAAAAAAAAAATCACAAAACAGTAGTTCAAATGTGACATTATTTAGTAAAAGTTAGTGAGGGGATTGATCATAATTTCATCATAATGTCTATCTTCATCTAGTACTCACATGCCCATTTGCACCCTGAACATGGAAAGAATTATTGGCCATTATGATCATTCCTCCTGCCCATACTAATTGTGATGTGACTGCAACTCTGCTTTCCTGCTCCATTAAAACTGCATTGCATACTTCAGACAAAGTTCATGTGATGGTCCAATGATCTGAGTTAGCCAAATCACGTGGCTGCTTTCCAAAGTTAGAACCTTTGTAGAACAAAATTCCCTCTCTGTGTTGCTATCCCTACGCCACAGTTCAGCAAAGAAACCCCAAAATTAAATTTTATACTAAAAATACTGTAATTTTGGAAGATACTCATTAGATGTTATTAATGCAAACTGATGTAGATGATTCATATTAGGCAGAGCTGAATTTTAGAATGCATTATTGCACAGAATGAGGACTGTGGCTCTCCCATCTTTTCCAATGTAGCCTAGTTAAAGGAAAGGGATAACTTCACAACCAGTCCAGAGGGGACCAGTGACTCTTAGGCATGTGATTATTATATGAAGATACTTGACCTGTACTGTAATCGCTGACCAGGGCAAAACTAGGTGAAAAAAACATAATATGCCCTTAATAAAGCCATGATTCCCAAGATGATCAACTGCTCTCTTTAATATCATGTCCAATGAAATTAGGAGTGCACGGCAATATATGCAGCTTTCGCTCCAGATGGTCACCAAATGAGCTGGTCTGGCTCTTTAAAGTTCATAACAATATTTATAATGCTAGTTATTATTCTACCACGTTATCATTATTTGCTAATTGCAAAGCAACAGTTTGTTGCAGGTTTCCTTCCAGTGGATATAAGTGAACGGTACAGCTTAAGATTAGATTTAATTAAGATGTAGTGGTAAGACACCATATCGCTCATGTGCCCACTTTGTTATGACAAAGACAACAGTTAGTCATGTTGTGAACTGAATTCATTTTGCCCATTATCTCATTGTTTGAGTGATTCATCATCATTTAATAATTAATAATTTTTAGCCTCATAAAAACATGCATACATAAGAGCACAGAGAGTGAGGGGGCACAGGATATAACAGGTGTATGCCTTTGATAATGACATAATTAATAAGAGCGATAGTCCTAAAAACTAATCTCTCATATGTACTCCATCCTAATTATAATGTGACCTATATGCTAACCTAACCTCTACTGATGAGGTCTATTAACTGATGTGAGTAGTTCATTAGAGGACTGTTAAGGACTGCTTCTGACCAGTACATGAAACATTAAACAATATCTTAATTTTTCACCTATCATAATTTTATTGCATTAATCAGAAAGCCATTTCTTTGATTTCACACCATATATCCTGTCCAGGTTATGTTCTAGCTGTGCACCAATGCCAGATGAGTGTGCATAAAGAAGGTTTGTGGCTTTAAATGTATAAATCAGAGTCGGTTCATGGTCTAACACTGACACAGAGAGCTTTTAATTTATTATTAGTAGGTTAATATACTGTTTTTTATACAAAATGGACAAAATATACTTTGCATTATTTCATCAGTTTGATGACTTGAATCAACTTTATGGCCAATACTCATAAACACGATTTTAAAGTGGTGACATGTTCAACAAGTCCACTACAGAAAATGACACATTCTGTGATGGTGGTGACAGTTTTTCGCAGCATGGCTCTTCATTCACAGGAGGTATAATAGTGAGCTGCAGCTCTCTGGGGTCTAACTGACCTCACATAACATCACCACAACTAACATCACCTTTGACAAATATGCAAGCAAGTTTGTCATGAAGGTGAAGGTTATCTCCTCAATACTTTCCTTCATGGAGCATTGTGTGTTGACACTGTTGCAAAGACAGGAGAAAAATAAGAAAAAAATCAGGCAAAAAGAATAAAATCTTTTTACTAGTCAAAATCATTTGACTAGTACACCCTGAGCTGGTGTAAACAAACACTGCAGGAATATTCAGGGTTGTGCTTTGAAAACATGAACTCTTACCTGACAGTCTAAGGCCTGTTGTGTGATACTCCTGTAAAATTTTTATACTCCCACAGCCACTGCTGCTGCTCTTGCCCACAAGGGCATTAACATAAATTTATGTTGTGTATGAAAGTTACCGCAGCATTTTTCCTGGAAAATGTCTGGTTGAACTACTATTACAGAAGACTTTGTGGTTGGGTTTTATAGCATGGTTAAATAATAACAGCCATAATGTTACCAACCTGCTACATTTACATTGACACTTTCAGTTTGTTACTCTGTGCTTTGTATAATGACAGCTTTAGATAAACCTGTAGAGCTAAAGTCAATTTACCAGTTTGGAAAGAAGGCAGTTTTCTGTTAAAGTTTGCTTTTGAGACAGTTTCTCTTCTAAGTCTAACAGCTTTTAGGGTAACTTCAAAATGAATTAGCTAGCTAACTAAAACTAGCTGATTAGCTGGCCATTATCCACTCTGTCCATTTATTTACACAATAATACAGTTGCAACCATAGACTTATATATCATATATTCCAAAACTGTTGTAAACATTTGAAATTCTTGTGAATAAAATAACAGCTCAACCTCTCGACAGGACTACAATGTTGTGCATATGAACAGGAAATTAATGCCGCTTTTGTTTTAACACATTATTACTCTGCTGTTATCTGCAAAGGACTGAAAATTACAGCATGGGGCACACTCCACTTGGGGGACAGATATGAAGCTCCAGAGGATAATTAAATATATGTAGTTAATCCTAATTAATCTTGTCGGGGATTTTCAATAAAGAAAAGGAGAAAAGCTCACTCCACAGTTATAATAAATCAAGTTTTTTGTTAGGTGGTGCAAAGGGGCATGATTTGTCCTCACACATTCTTCTAATGTGACACTATAACTGAATGAAAAACCATTCTAAGATATCACATAGCCACAAATGTTATCGTAATAAAACAGTTGTTAATTGTTTTAGTAGGGTTTTCAAACTACTTAATAAAAGTTGCTAATGATGGTGATGGTAAATGGAGTAAAGGTATAGCTTTGCAATAAATCAGAAAGCTAACTGGATACACTATCAGATCCTTATTTCCTGTGTCTCTTGTCATCTTCTCAGATATATCAGTGAGTCTGCTGTCACTAGTCGTGACTGCCTGTGGCCTGGCTCTATTTGGGGTCTCCCTTTTTGTCTCCTGGAAGCTCTGCTGGATACCATGGAGGGAGCGCGGGCTCTCCCCCACCACCAAGGAGGCCCATGGGCACCTCAACCCCACCATGAGCCCTCTGCCCTCGCAGCCCGTACCCAGACAGCCTGTTTACACAGCCGTGGACCCCCCGATGCACAACCGCCGTGAATCCTCACACTGTTCCATCGCCAGAGAGCCCACTCCTGTGGCGTCTGTTGTATCGGTGGAGGCTCCTGTGACTCCTGTGTCACCGCCACCTGTGGTCATTGCCACACCTGAGGCAGCTATGAAGATCAGTCACACATCTCCAGACATCCCACTTGACGCCCAGAGTAAAAGTCGGGAAAATGGGGTTCACACTAACCCTCGTATGCAGAGACAGACCACTGAACCTCCGCCATCTGGTCGCTCAATGTCTGAAATTGGGTCAGTAAAAGATTTTAGATTTCTTTGAAATGATCAGTACTCTTCTGCATCGTTCTCAACACTACTGTCAGACCAAAACATCACTGTTAGGTGATTCTGCTAAACCTTGTTTAATGCCAACATTTTTCAAACTGTTGTTTTCTACAATATCTCTGCATGGCAGCTATGGCATGTTTGTGGTTCGGGAAAGGTTGTGGTTTATGGCAATGAAATTATGGCTATAGTATGTTTAGAGTGAAGCAACCAAAAAACTTCAGTTACAGGTCTGTGACAGAACATGAACTGTGGTCTCCTGCATTCGAACAAGTCACACAACTCACCAATTCACCACCCAACCCCCACACCCTTTTCCTTTCTGCCTGGCTGCATACAGGGCACACTAGTTCCTGCACTGGCACACAGTGTCGGTGCTCGGTTTGTTGTGAGATTTTGTGCAGAATCATCTGATGTGAACATAAATGCCAACCTGTCTTTTCTGATTCAATCTCTTGATGTTGTACGATGATGTTATTTGTTGGTTTCCTCTGCCCACAGACAAGGGTCCATTCGCAGACATATGAACCTGTCTAACCCAGACTTCAACGTGGCCCAGTTCCAAAGGCAGGACTCCCTCACTGGAATGGGGCTGGGCCTCGGCCGTCTGAAACCTGAGCTCTACAAGCAGCGCTCCCTTGAGGGAGACGAAGGCAATCGCAGAGGAGGAGGCTGTGGCTGCCTCCACTTCATCCTCAAATTTGACTGCGACCTGGAACAGCTAATAGTTAAGATCCACAAAGCAGAGGACCTCCCAGCAAAGGACTTCTCCGGTACCTCTGACCCTTATGTTAAGATCTATCTGCTGCCTGATCGTATGACCAAGCACCAGACCAAGGTGCATCGCAAGACGCTGAACCCTGTGTTTGATGAGGTCTTCCTGTTTCCTGTTGCGTACTCTGAACTTCCCACACGTAAGCTGCACTTCAGTGTCTATGACTTCGATCGCTTTTCACGCCATGACATTATTGGCCAAGTGGTTGTGGACAACTTCCTGGATCTGGCAGATTTCCCCAGGGAGACAAAACTCTGCCGGGACATCCAGTATGTCTCCTCGGTAAGTCAGCTCTTTAGCTAAAAATGGTAGAGGTGCTATGTTATATTTAATTTTGAATTTTTACCACAAAAGGCAAGTGATGTTTTATTAAGTCTGACAGATTTGCTGCAACTTTACTGAGAGCTACATATCTCATCCTTGTTTGATTCCTTTGTTTCACATTGACAGTGTAAAGTATGGAATAAAAATGCCTGCCTTTTACATACACTGAGCTGTCAACTCTGAAAGAACGAGAAAAATTAGTTGGAAGATAAGGTGAATAGGCCTCACTTTGAAAAATAAGATTTCTCTTGATGACTTGATGCTCTGTCTCTCTCTGCTGAGAGATGGAGAGTCTTGTAGCATCGAGTGAAGTATCTGATAAATACTGGGATAACTACCCTCTGTTAGTATTTTAGCTGCTACAGACGATACTCCTCAGGCATCTCTACTGATATATAATATTTTTATACATGCTCTTTATTGTTTCTTTTTTCCTGAATCTTTGTAGAGCCATTGGTGACATTTTTTGAAATGTACTCTGTAGCCAAGAAACATTGTAGGAGTAGCAGTAATTAAAATAAATATCATATATCTACATATGCCCCTTATTTGAGATGGCTGTTTAACAAAATCGCTTCCCTTTGTGACAAACATTATTACTATATACATGATAGAAAGAGACATTTTCATTAGCAAACACATTTACTGTATCTATCACTACTTATTTGAATTTAGTGTCTCCTGCTGGGGCCACCCATTTTTTTTAAATATATGTAAATGAAATCCGGAGTGAGAAGGTCAACAGGATTTAAAGCCCTTTGGCTGGTTACCTTATTGACAATGTGTGTGTGTTTGTGTGGGTGTCTGATTTGAGAATGAGGGTTGTATTTAGTATGAGTTCATCACTACCACCATTACTACTACCAATTCCTGTTGCTTTCTGTCAATGTCCACGCAAGTCTGAACTCCTTTGAATGTTTTTTTTTGACTGTTCCCTTTAGTGATACATAATAGTAATACATAATATTACTAATAACAGCTGAAAGATATCTGACAAATCTATTGTGTCAAGGAAAATGTATGCGAATATTTATGGGTTTACGCTTCCAATGACTGTTTTATTTACATGCATCTCAGTGTCAGTGTAACGAGCTGTAATGTACAATTGATCCCATTCTTCGTGGTATGCTTAAGTGGCATTAATAAGACTCCACACTATTGATTTTTACCTACAATTCATTTCATTGCAATGGTCAGTGAAGCCAGATCAATGAGGTAGAGCGGTTTAAAGGAAAACTATGTTTTTTGTTAATTTCACCATGGGTTAAATTTTCATGGCTCTGGTAACATGATAACATTTTACTCACCAAAGTAATAACTTAGATCTCAGTGGAAACATGGCAACACAGCTAAAAATAGGTCTGGCGGGGGCAACAGCCATGGTCAGATGGTCCGTAAACTGTGATGGATGTTCACACTTGGACAGCCTGGATCATAATTCACTATTTTCCTTCAAAATAAGTTTGACTAACATGTGAGGTTAGTTTATAACTTGTCTGACTGCTTGAGTTTTCTGCCCAGTTGAACCTAATGTTAGCAATGTTGCAATGTCCAGAAATATTAGACTGTACCTTTTGTAAGTACAGTGTTATCATGACCAATAGAACTGATGCCGGGAGCCATGAAAATAGAACCCAAGTTGACAACCCTTCGACAAATCTTTGACAATTGCTGAAATGTAATGGCAATTACCTGGGACCCTTTGGTAAAACATCAAGTCAGTTCTACAGTATAGAGAGCAGCATGGGAGCTGAGCAATTGTATGTGTGTTGTGTCTCTGTGACTGTCTGTTGTGTATCTAATAAGCAAAGCATCCTCTGCCTCTGATAGTGTCCGGGCTCGTCTCCTGCAGCTCTGTTCTGTGCAGCATATGCAAATGATTTTTTCTGCACTGCAGCCATTTCAGTTTAATGAGCTTTGCACCTTAGTAACCTGAATTTACTGTATGTGCCTCACTGATCCACCTGTCAATCCAGGCTAAATATAACCACCGTAGTAATGTGATGTGTGTAATTTAACTGGGAGACAAAAAAAAAAAAAAAAAGCTGTTAAAACCTTGAAACTTGATAACGTGGTTTTCTGCTTTGCTTTCTCATAGAGGAGAGCTGCAGCATTTAATTGTCATATTCATTTTCATGGTCATTCATGCTTTCATTCAGAGGAACTGCTCCATTGTGTATCATTTTTGTGCATGAATCTTGTCATACCTGACAGATGGTAGTCTTGTTTTGTCAGAAATACATGTGAAAGGCATCTGCTGAACATATTTTGATAATAGTAAATTTGTGTAAAAGCCATATGATCATGTAGAATAAACAAAAGAAAGAAAGAAGGAAAAAAAGCAGATAATTATGAAGAACCAGGAAGCTAAGTAGAAACTCTCTACCTTTAGGGATGCTTGGCAATGCCAGAAAGCTATTAGGAAAGACAGTATATGTCAGAGTTGCTACTTTTGGTTTTGAAGAGCATAAATTTCATTTATTAGTTGCATAATCATAGAAGTTTATTGTCACGATTGCAGTTTTCTTGTGGTTGCAAATGTATGCAGAGTGAAAGGTCACAGTCGTTGCCAATATTACTCTTATGGTGTGAAAGCTTAGACACGGCAGGATACATTAGTTTGTTAAATGCCATTTTGGTCATACTCATTTCTACAAAGTGATCACTGATGTTGAATAATGTTCAGTGTACTGTAAGGCTGGTATGCAGAAGTCCATCCCTATCCTTTGAGGGTGGCGGGTGGGGTTATTGCCAATCCCATCTGACATTGGGCGAGAGGTGGGGTACACATTGGACAGGTCCCCAGTCTATCACAGGGCTGACACATAGACACAGTCACTCTCACGTTCACACCTACAGGCAGTTTAGAGTTGCCAATTAACCTAACCCACACAGACATGAGGAGAACACACAAACTCCACAGAGAAAGGGCCCAGTCGGCCGGCAGGTGCAAACCCCGAGTCTTCTTGCAAGGCAATGGTGCAAACCACTGAACCACTGTGCCGTGTGTCATCATGCAGTTGTATTTGTCTTTATTTTGCCTGATTAAGGCTGCTGTATTTGTCCACGGGAAAGGAATATTAAGTGTTTTTTTTCTCCCTTCCTGATCACAAATTTCTGTGACTTCCGTGTTGAGCTCAAATTATTGACATGGTCCATGTCTGTCTAGTCTGTAGGCTACTGATTGCAGCAGATATCAACTTTCAAGCCAATGGATTAATGCACAAAGTCTTACAGTATGCTGGAGACCATTAACAGCTTCCTACTCATGGTCTCTAAAAATACAAGTGGCCAGAAGCTTTCTGCTTCTCTCTGCCTGTCTGTCTCTGGCTTTCTCTCTCTCTCTCTATCATAAAAACACACTGCATGTACCTGCTGTTTCCAGCTGCTATATTTGTACAACCCTTTGAATGGTGAAAGCAAAGTTTCATGGATCATTTCAACAGTGAGACCACACTTACTGCACTGAAATGTACATGTAGTTTCTTGGTCAACTAGGCCAAGCTCGTCCCTTTACACAGTACAAGTCATATATATGGCCATCATAACCCCACTTGGCATCCACAAAGTCAGCAGCTGTGCCCCACTTTCATGATAAATACAAATTCTAACTGGGTTTTGAGAACGAAAAAGTGACAAAAATAAGTAGCATGTTCAAAAATGTTTATCTGTGAAGTATAGTAACTTGAATTATGACTGTCGTGTTGATGGACTCTGTTGCCTTACAATAAAACACACAACGGAAATGGAAGAGAGAGCTCCATGAAGTTCCGAGGAAACAAATATATAATTATAAATCTTTTAGAGTTAAATCTTTGGATAAGATAATGAGTATTGGAGAAAACTGATGGTCATGCATCATTTCCAAACTCAACTCAACTGAACTAAGTTCAGCTCATCTTTATCTATATGGGTCTTTGAGTGCAACACAGTTGTAAAGGACAAGAAAAATTTAATTAAAAAGATATATACAAGAGCTCAGGGGTGAAGTTCACCAACTTAGCACCAACTTGACAGATAAAGAGACACATAAATGCTCTCGAGTGATTGCTCATATACAGTTTAATTGTCCTTTCATACACTGAAATTCAGCAATAACACCCCCCCCAACACCACACACACACACACACACACACACACTCACACACACACACACACACACACACACACAAGGAGGGTGATGCCTTCTCATATTGTTCATGTCTGACTGTAAGTAATGCATGATGCTGACCTACACATTGTGAAGTCAGTGCTGTGACCAGTAGATTGGCTGAGCAGGTACATGCATATTTCAGTGTGCTACTCTGCAGTTAAATGCCCATGCCAACCGAGGTGGTTAGAGGGCAAAACCTGTGTGAAGCTTATCACAGGGATGTCCACTGGCATTTGCAGTTATCTTGAAAGCTTCAGGCCATAGCTTTGTAATGCAAATATTCAAGAAAAGCAACACAATATATTTCATGCTCACAATGGCAAAGACTTTAACTAAAATGCTGTCAAATACATCAATGCGGTGCTTGTGTACGTTTACCTTACCAGTTCTTAGGTCTGTGGCTGATTATGGGTCTACATTTGTGGAAAATAAGAGAAATGGACAGCTAGTGAGTGAGGAGGCTAATAAAATGACAGTAAGATAATAGTTCTGTTTGCAGTGTGCCAAATAGAGAGAATTGAGGCAAAATAATGATATTGTATTGATATTTTTATGTAAATGTTCAACTTCTGGTTGTTTTGTGAGGCAGGACTGACACTTGTGCCCTTAATCACTGATTACTAGTCAATGTTACCCAGTTATGTCCGAATAATATTATATAACAGGTGGTGATGGGAATCAGAAATCCAAGTATCAAGAGTGCTCTATTACCATTCTGTTCAGTATTTTTTCAGTTTCACACTACTCAGCTCATGCTGACACACACACACACACACACACACACACACACACACACACACACACACACACACACACAGATTATTACACTTGCACAAATGCTTGTTCTCATACATTTGCACACATGCCTCACACATATGCGTACCCTCATAAACAGGCCAATCATCTTTGGGCACCAGCACAGACGTATGGCATTTTGTATCCAGTGCAGTGGAGCCCATTTGTCACAATCGCTGTACAGATTCATTTACTTAAATGATAGAAATGACAGGATTATCATTAAGACATGATTGCCAGTGGGATTGACCATATGGGTCGTTTCACTGCCAGATTTTGCTTGTTTTTCTCGGCAGTAGAAGCAGATTGTAAATTGATGGAAGAGAGTATGTTATTTTTATGATTATGAGAATGGCAGTTCAAAGAAAAGAAATATAATGTATTACTATTGAATCTGGTTTGTTTTGATTATCATTTTGATTTATTTTTTGGCTTTTAATGTGCTGTGACAAACACGAGTATAGTATGTGTCACATGTGACATATAGGATACAGCCAATTATCTGAGACTTGCAGGGCAGTGTAATGTTCAACCTGCAGGTAATAAATGTCACTTGTTGCCTAAGAAGGATTCTGGAGCACATGAAACACAGCACTAATCTCTCTCTTCCTACCTGTATCTTTAGTGTGCACATCGACCACGGACTATAAACCATGTAAAGCCCTCAGGTTCCCTCTGGGATGTGAAATGCATTTTCAGGACCAGATGTCAGTTAATCCATCATGCAAATTAAAATGCTTTATACCTTAGCCTTGTTGAAAACTTGACTCTGATTGTAACAAAAACCACACGTCAAAATACAAAGCAATTTAGGTCTCAGGAAGGGAATTCTTGAACTCTTTTATTCTTTTCTTCTCTCTCTCAGTATCTCCCAATCTCTCTCTCTCCTTGGCTTTCTCCCACGCTCACACACACATTTACAGATAGAGATCACGGATAAAAAACAAGTGCCATATCACAGACAAGGACATTCAGGCTTAATAATGCTGACACATGGTAGAAAAGACTGATTTGCTTTTAAAAGTAAGAAAGAAAAAACTATGTGTAGGTGAGAGGACACATCCCTTTCCTTTTTTTCCTGATTCATTTCCAGAATTAAATTATAATTCAATGCCTTCAGACTTTTGGACCCCACTTTATACGTTAGGTTTTTTTTTTTTATAACAATATGAAGCTCATTTCAATCTAATTGAATCTACCAATATATTGGAGAAAATAGATTCTATCATCTCAACCACAGTTAATGGAGCAGCTTGTGAAATCAATGCGATACAGCAGATTATTAGTTCTTTCTTTCTATTTACAAATTATTACAGTGAAAGTTAACGGCAGATGACACCTGGTTCAAAGAATTCCAACACAAGCAAGAGATTCAACTGTAGGAGCTGTTGTCTTCACCAGACACGTCTGTGTGCTTTCCTGATTCTCACTTCTTTCGTGGAGTTATTTTAAGAGCAAGTGATAAGTGAGCTTCTGCCTCTCTGCAGCTGAACAGAAGTCTCCATGTTGGCTGAAATGTGAAAGGCTTTTATTAGAGCCATGTGAAAGAGGACAATATTCCTTAACAGAAACATGTTTCAACTCTGTAACCAAATGTCTGATGGCCATGCCGTTATTCTTCACCTTCACTGGCTGATGTGCGGTAATGTAAAGCACCAGTATTAGAAATGATGGGACTGTTATTGCTTTTATCAATATAAAAGCAATAGATACTTGCATGACAAAAACTATAATATATCATAAAGATAAAGGTTATGAAAGAGTAAATGTGTTTTGTGTTGTCTTTCAGGATAACGTGGACCTCGGGGATCTGATGTTTTCACTCTGTTACTTGCCTACTGCTGGCAGATTGACTATTACCATGATAAAGGCTCGCAATCTCAAGGCCATGGATATCACTGGTGCATCTGGTAATTAAAAAGTGATACTGTCTACAACAGGGTCTCACTGGTAATCTGAATGAAAATGAATGTCCTCCCTTTCTGTTCCTCCCACTTTTATAGATCCATACGTGAAGGTTTCACTAATGTGTGATGGTCGCAGACTGAAGAAGAGGAAGACATCAACGAAGAGGAACACTTTGAATCCGGTCTACAATGAGGCCATTGTCTTTGATGTCCCTCCAGAAAACATAGAGCAGATCAGCCTTTTGATTGCAGTGATGGACTATGACCGGTATTAAATCATTTTAACCTTACAGTGTTTTATGCCTCTTGCAAGAATATTCTTTTAGTTTGTACTTGCAGCAGGACAAAAAGGATGAAATATTTTTGAAAGTGTGTTGTAATGTAAACTGTGACTGAAACTCTTTCTCTCACACAAATAATTTAACAGCTTCAGTTCGTTACTTCTTTTGTAGATGTAATGCCACATTATTTTTGGAACGCAGGGTTGGTGGTGATTTTTTTCTCTCTCTCCCTCCTGCACCTACAGTGTAGGCCATAATGAAGTCATTGGTGTGTGTCGTGTGGGCAACGATGCAGACAGCCTCGGTCGAGACCACTGGAGCGAAATGCTCACGTATCCCCGAAAACCTGTCGCCCACTGGCATCCTCTCGTTGAGGTGAGGTGACGTAACTCTGATGGGTGTGACATACTTCCATGTATGTATGAGTTTGAAAATGAACATATTATTATTTGCAAAAATGCTGACTGCTGGACTGCTGGAAAAAAAAAAAAAAAAAAAAAAAAAAAAAATATATATATATATGTATATGTATATATAAATAAATAAGTGATAAATGCCTTAATGACTGGGCAGTGATAAAGTTTATCACTGCCCAGTCATTAAGGCACATTGGCTTTGTTAGTTTTCACGGATACAATGAGGCTGTGAAAAGAATTTTGGTCAGCAGTGATGGGACAATGGTTGCAAGCTACTGTAAAAAGAAAAAAACTACACAAAATAAAACAATATATGCCATTTGATGGAAGCTGTTTTCAGAGTTCAGAGTTGACAAATAGCCTTGAACACCCAGAAAGATTATATTGGCTGAGGCTGGTTCAATGATCTCCTGTAAAAAGAAAGTGGTTTCCTCCAAAAAGTCCACAGACGATGATGCTGTTTCTCTGAAAGTGCACATCATTGTGGAAAAATTTCTTCTCTCAAAGTTACTATGGCGATGCACACACAAGACCTCCAGCCTAAATGACTATATAGGTCATTTGTCCCTACCCTCTGATACAACCCATAGGAACGTATCCTGAAAAAAGTGCTACCATGGCGGCAAGTGTATTGGACCTTCGTTGCCATGGTAACAATAATCAACTTGTGTTTAAGCTTATGTAATGGTCACAGTTAGGTTAGGTTTAGGCACGAAAACAGCTTAGTTACGTTAAGGGGAATATTGTGGTTAGGGTTAAAATGAATACTTCCTTAACGTTAGAGGACCATTGTCATCATGGTTAAAACAATAAAGACGCTGTTAGGTTTGTGAAATGTCTTGGACAATAAAAACAACATAGATTTTCAGTTTCACACAGGAAACTAACAGTAGTCTCTTGGGCTCTGTATTTTGTTGACCAGCCCGTTGCTCTTCAGACTGCATCTACTACTGTCCACCTTTGCTCACCTCATAATTACTACGGCTGCTAGAGGTCACCCAAAATAAAACATAACTACGGGTTGTAAAATGCTGCGTGCACAAACGAACTATGGACTTCTTTTTCACATGACAGTCTTGATGCACAGTACCTCGTGTAATTAAAATTTTTTTTGACACTAAAAAGCCAGTTTTTAACCTGTAGTTATCTTTGTAATTTATTGGCATGACAGGTTCCTATACAGGACAGGCCCCTTGTCTTTGAGTGTGCCAGTTCTCTCATTTTTATTCTTTATCTCCTTTCTTTTTTTAGATTGCGCAGTGACAAACTAGCGAGGGAGACAAAGTAGACAATGCTCTGATGTGATTCACCCTCAGGCATGTTAGGGTGCATGTGGTTCCAGATGAAAACCAACTCAGCTCTCTGTGGGCAGTTTGCGTTTTTAACATTATAAATAAAAAAAGCTATTAGCCAAATATCTGACCTTGGAAAAACTTTAGAATTGTCAGGAATTGCAGAAAACAGAGTAGACGAGGCACTAGAGCTAGAGAAACTATAGAACTGATATTTTGACAGCAGAGAGGAGGAAGTCATGCTGAGAAGTTGAAGGATGGCATCTCTGACCTGTGCACTCAGCCTGGAAAAATGGCTTTATTGTGTGTATTTCTGCGCACATCAAAGACGTGTGCCTGCAAAATACAAAGAGACAGTGGGAGTCAGCGAAAACTTGAAACTGGGCTTGTTATATTTCTTTTGGAGCTATTGGAGTATGTGGCACTTTGAAATCTTCATTGGAGCCTCAAGAAACTGCCTCTATTATTTATTTCCTCCTTAGTAATTTTAGTCAAAGATGTTCTGTCTTCACAAGCCCGTCGTCCTCAAGCTACTTCTCAAACTGCAAAGCACTATAGTCCTATCATGCTGATAGGTTTCAAATGCAGAGCTGTTTACATGCTTGTTTGCCAAGTAAGCCACTTTAACTGTAAAAAGCTTTTATCCTTTTGCTTGCAGTTGGCAAATAAAACAGTCAAGGTACTGCAGTCTATTCCAATAAAACTGTGAGAACATATAAATAAACTGACCTCAAAAAACATTCACTGTTTGTTTTACTGCCCAATTCATAACTCTGTAGGTGGTCAGTACATTTGTTTGGAGGTTCCAAGATGAAAAGCTGTGATTAAAAAAATGGCTCTGTTTTTATTTGATATGACTGTACATCTGTTAATGTGACTGTGTGAGAGAAGATTTTTTTGTGCATGGTAAAACTCTAATTATATTGCTTCTGCTTTATTTTTTTGTGCAGTACCAGGGGACCACAGGTAGTAGCCAGGGAGGATCCTGTAATTCTCTGAAGACACCTCCCTCTCCGTAGCCTTGAGCAACAATTCACATAAGAGCACCAATCAACCTGAAGCCTCGGCTGTACCTTTGGAGTGTGGTGCTGCTAAGTGCTGCACACATATGGTCCTAAAAGAAGAACGCATACATCCATAAACTACTATGGAAAAGAGAGACAAACTGTCTTGAGCTCTGTTGAGTTGGATCAGTTGCATGTTGAATGACCGCTAAGATGGATGTTTTCTTTTCTATAATGTCCCATAAGAAAAACAACAGGTATATGCAGACATTTTAAGTCTGTGCTATTCCTGGGTTTCTACAGTAATTACTGTTTTTTACATAGTCCTGTTACTTTGTTTTAATGAGGTGAATCTGTATTTGCACAATGTACTTACAACCAGTTGAACTGCCACACTGTTTTTTAATTTGGTGGTGAATTGGTGCATGAGGCCATGGTTTGATGGGATATCTTCTCCTCGTTTGTTTGTTTCCGTTTCTATTTTGGGAAAACAGCGTGTTGTTCTGTCGGTTGATGTGCAGTGACGGTTAATTTCTAGACAAAGTATCTGTAAGTAAAAGATGTTAAATGTTATCAATAAATATTATACCGTAAAAAAGAAAAAAAACAAAAAAAAAAAACAACCATTGTTGATCTTTGGCTGTTCCATTTTTGTGTGCAATACGATTTCATTGTGCAATCATTTTTTGGTAGTTAATACGGAAATTAAATTAGAAAACAATGATATTATAAGAAAGTTATCCTTTATTTTGTAGCATGTCAATTCTATTACTGTTTAAGATTACTGTATCAGAAGTTCAATCCATAAAAATGCAGCCAAGTGGATTTCTGAATCTGAAGAAATGGTGCTTGTGTAAGCTTTTGTTATGAATGCCTTTGGGCACAGCTCTGAAATAAACCTTTGCCAAATTAGAAAATACAATAAAGCAGTTTAGGGAGAAAAAAAAAAAACTAAACTAACTTGAAAGACTTGAAATACATAATACATGGAAATACATTATCACAGCACACATTTGCAGAGGTTCCCCTTGTGGTGAGCATTTGATTTAATTTTAGACTATGCACCGGGTTGGAAGCAACCCAATGTGTTGCTCACATTTTGGCAAGTTGTTGGTAAGCGGTTAACTGTGGGATTGAGAATGACCCTTCAGATAACCACGGATGAGTACAGCGTGTGCTATGGCTCTATTTTGCACGTGAAACAGGAAGTGACTGTAAGTTTGATACAATCTTTTTGCATCAAGCAGTTTGTGTGACAAACTTCATTATCATGTTTTATTACTTTCTCTATTTTTCTTCTTGGAACAGTTCACTTCTCCCCATGCTCCTTTCTCATTTAATTTGCTTAAATGGCTTACAGCCAGCACTTGTCTCTACTGCTATTACATTTAGGCTTCTGCTGTTTCCTTTGCCTTGTGTGTCGGTGAGAGGCTAGCCCTGGCAGCAAGTTACAATAAATTTTTCTAACTGCAATAAAATATCTTTCATTTATTATTACACGCACACACTATATCCTTCAGGCTACATACAGTTTAGTGAATGCAGTTTTTTAAAGCCACAGTAAGCACAATCCTCAAAGCAGTTGTATTTTCAAAACAGCCAGTAGGAAAAGACATAAAAATACTGAAAGCCATTTGCCATTTACATTGCCTTTCATCAGAACATTACAGCCATATAAATAAATATGTTCTATGCTTTCATTTTTTGGTAGACATTGTGAATGCAGGTCAAAACCAATTCTTGTCAGAACTTTCCCTTTCCCTTATCGCTTTTGTACTACCACAGAATTTAAGACCCATCAAAAAGAGCACCAGTAAAATAAAAGAACAGTAGAATACTTATAGGCTGTATGGAGGAAGACCAAGAATGGGTATGTCAAAAGAGATTTAAATGGAAACTAAAAACGCTCACTGAGATGTATAGGTAGGTTCTTCCAAAGTTTGAAGACCATCACTTGAAGACATCAAATATCCTTTGAAATATGTGTAAGAGAAGTCACAGGAATTTAAAGCAGTGACTTACATGTGTATCCCGGCCTGTAAGGGGTTAGAAATTCATGATGGAGCCAGACTACACTGAGACGTACATAACAAGGGAAGTCAGATATGAAACCAGTCCGGAGGACAAAAATTCGGGTTTGTGTTCTCTTCACATGTCAAAAGCTGACCTGCTCAGTCTTGTCAGAGTAGACACTAACTGTAGTCCAAGCACTGAGAATGGAAGGCATGGATGGACCTTTTCCAAATCTGGAGCAGATTAAAACTATTTATTTGATATATTCACGCTAATCTGAGTACATGATTTCATATTTGGGGACATATACACATTTTTTCTAAGTTAAGATAAGAACAAAATCTTTCTGGCTTTCTTTTAACTACAGAGAGTTGTGTAATTTTGAGCGCTTCATGTCATTTAAAATACATCCTTCGACAGGATAAAAAGAGCGGAAACTGATAAACAGCTGAATCTGATAATGCCTTGTACTTAATTGATATTCATCTCATGTGCAGGCCAATTTCATCATATGCTTTATCATCTTTAATCCACTATATCTATGCATGAACAGAATGTGCCATAAGACGTTACTTCCATATAGTTAAAGCATTTGTGAAGATATGCTCAGAGTCACTTGACAGAAACTGTAATTGGTTAAATGGTTTGCTACAGTTTGCCTGTCAAGCTAAGAAGTACTTGAAGATTTGCTGTAGATATTAGTCATATCTGGAGGGCACAGGACAAACCTGTGGGGATCTTGAAAAGTTAACTCAGATTATTAAACACATTGAAAACAAAAGTAACTTCTGTCCATTGTTCTTTTCTTTAGCTGAGAAGTTAATTGTTCGTGTGCACCGTACCTGCTGTGTATATTTATTAGATTTGGTATTTTTCCTTACTTTTTTATGTTACCAATTACTGGCTTTAACTTTGTTGGGCAAAAAAAAAAGCAGCAAGTATTCCTAACCTCCAACCACCACTCCCATCATATAAAATCTGCAACTTCACAACAACTGGCAGCAATGTGAAGCCAAAAAACTCTCCACTTTCCTAAGACACTATGGCTGTATTCAAGATGTCTGACAAACAATGTACTCTAGGTCATATTACAGAATTGTGAGTTTAAATATTTGTTTGACCACTGAACTGTTCCACCTGACAACCTCATAGTTGAGTTATCTCACCCAGGTTTCCATTAGAGCTGCTTTTTATGGACGGTTTGATGGTGTGGGGCCAGTAATGAATAATGCAGGTCTCCTTAGTGGAGGTGTCAGGGGTGTCCTAGTGCCTTCAACAGCAAGCCTTCAGTTGCTGCCATCTCGTTAATAACCATGACCTTACCATGGCATTACTCTGCCCCTGATTATAACTCACACTGTGTGTCGATCATGATTAAATATCATCTAAAAGAGAGAAAAAGAGAGGATGGGTGTGGGTTGTCATTGCAGAGACAGAGGTGTGTGGGTAGCTTGTTAAGGTCAAGGTGGTGGGTGCTGTATATGACACATTTCTGGTAGGCTGTACTACTGTGATCCTGCCAGACTGATGGTAAAAAAGAAAGGGGAGAGCACACTTTTCACAAATCATCTTACTTAGTGATATAATTATATGTCTGACTTTTACTCAACATAGGCAAAGTGCATGATAATTGAGAAGTCAATGTGGCTTCTTACATGCAACAACTATTAGCAATTGTCTATTCGGAATTAAATTTGTGTGGTCAACCCTGCTGATTCTCACTTTTTAAAACCTACCTTTTTCACAGAGGAGCCTCTCATGCTGCACATGAATGATACTGACACATAACTCTACTTCTGTGAAGCCATCTAAAAGGGGCTTAACAGGCTTAGCCGCTAATCTGTGCATGTTTGTATACTAAATAGTATGTGATCAGCAAATTAGGATGAGCCTAATCACCCCTATGGGCAGCCACAATGCCACTTCCCATCCATCAAAAGATGACACCAGTGGGCTGGAGAAACATGTTTCACAATAATATTTTCTTCATGATGTGTCACTGTCAACCTTTTCATTCTGTAAAATATAACTGATAGCTGGTGGTTTTACAGGGGTTTATGAGGTATACTAAGGTCAGAAAATTGAACTCATTTTAATACTTATTCTGTCATTATTTTATAATAGCATTTATTATTGACAGGAGAGAGAGAGAGAGAGAGAGAGAGAGAGAGAGAGAGAGAGAGAGAGAGAGAGGGACAGAGATGGCAGGAAACAAGGTAGAAGGAAACAACAATGGCTGCTCAACATCTAATGTACAGGGGTACACTTCTAAATTTGATCAATGACTTTCACAGGGGACATTACAGTAGTCACATTAGATGCATAGCTGACGATTCAGTGTTAATTAGGCTTTTCATGGTATGGGATTTTGATCTGGGATTCATGGCCTATTGTGAACATTGATTTGATTACTACTCATTGTGACCTTTTTTTTTTTTTTTTTTTTTTTTTTTTTTTTTTTTTTTTTTTTTTTTTTTTTTTTAAATCTCACCAACACCTTTCTTTTTTGAGCCAAATAAAGCTTTTTCTTAAAATACACAGTTGATGAAATTTGTGAAATCTTTAGAGGATTACAGAATTCACAGCAAGCAGAATAAATGATGCTATTCATGAGTCAGCACTATTATTCGCAGACAGCTGTTTCTTCTTTCCTTGTGCATGTAATTAGATGCATTTCAACTGGAAATTAAATGTAAGTATGTTGAGATGTGTACATGCATAGAACATAATCTACAAGACTCACTAATCAATAGTAAGTGCATCACTGCAAGACAAGGGTGTAGATCTGGAGATGTAATCAATATATTTTGTTCCGGGTCTGGGTTCAGGAGCTTGAGCAAACTAGCTAAGAGACTCCACTTATACTTAAATTCCTTTCTACCCTTACTTGTAAATAAGACCCCCCTGCCATTGCAGCAGATTCTTCACCCTCACATGAATATAGAAATCTACCTAAGGTGAGAACAAAGGTCTAAGACTTTGACATATAGATTCTCATCCAAGCGATTGTATATGCCACGCTCCTCTGCAAGCTGCACCAGGGCACAAGGCTCTTATAGCAAACAAAATAAATATTTCTGAGCTGCTACTGCCTCAGTGTCTCAGCGTCTTCTGTGTCTGCTGTTAATGTGGAGACTGAACCCACGCTGTTAATGCAACTGTCTGTTAATCCTTTCTATTGTAGACTACGAAAACAAGGAGAATGCATGAATAAAACAGTGTCTTATGAGTAAAACAAATACATTACAGAATTTAATTGCCTGCCTTTATTGAATTATGCTGAATGTTTCAGCTATCAGCCTTTTTCAAAGCCTGTGAAATAGATAAGCTCTTTTGCACATACATAAGAAATCTAAATGAGATGGAGAGAGCAGAGGTTCAAGGTCACCTCATTTCAATGACGTGATTAACTATTCACTGCAAATAATATCTGTAATAGAGGCGGCATCATTTCACACTTTGAGCTGTGTGCCATGGTGGCCTCTTCTTCTTACTCTCTTACATTTTGATGAGGTTTTGATTGTCTTCTTATCCAAACTTACTTATTTAAATTCTTTGTTGTGGTATGCTGGTCTAATTATGCTGGTATAATTACTTTTGTGAAATGGAGACAGCGGACACATGCAATATTTAAACTGGTGGATTTGGTTTGCAACATGACAACACTGTAAGAATCAATATCTTATATGTAATATATTCTGTCTGTGTGCAGCTGGCTAAAGATTTGTTTTGAAAGTCTGAGATGACAATCATATAAAAATGAACAAACTGCAGACACATATTTTGTATTGGGTGTGAATGTTATGAAAAAGAGGGGCGCGCTGTTACAGATGTGTGGTCCCCGAGGCGGCACATCTCATTATCCTGCATGCATGTATGATAATGGCCTTATAGAATACACATGTGCTCTATACGGGCATTTGTGGTTGACTGTTCATGAGCTAATACTAAGTACAGAAATTAGAGTGAGGTTGCAGGCTCAATACTCTTCTATGCAAATTGTAAACCTTTCTTTCCTTTCTTACTGGTTGTGACCAAATCAAACCATTCTCAATATCTAGAAAGAACAGTCAGAAGTTGTTGGATCCACTTAATTTAAACATGAACTCTGACCTTCTGAATACAGTATGAGAAGGATATGTCAGCACAGATTATTGTCTAAAGATGAGTACAAAAGCAAGTGCACAATTATTTCATCCATTAATCTCTGTGTACAGCCTACTACAAACCACTGCAACTGAGCAGTCTCATTGAATGAGATGATTAAATGACTTCTAGAGTCTTCTATCAGCCTTTGATTTCTACATTTTGTTTCTGGTCACATGTATTTTGATGTTGAGGAACGATACGGTGGACTGAACCTCCCATTAAATTTCCTCATGGTGTTTCTCTGTGTCATCAACACAGAAGCTTCAATAGGGAAAAACACTAGAGATTTATTACAGTTTATGACTGGCTAATCCTTTTACTTAATAACAACTGCATTTATGTAATTCATTGAGACATACAAAAAACAAATGAGGGAACAGAGCAAGGACAAAGAACAAAAAGAAAGAGAGAGTAAAGAAGAATATCTTGAATTCTGTCTTTTCCATTTTCTAGAGTCTTAAAGTGATGTTGGTGAGTGTGACGGATATAAAAAAGGAACCAGTGTAACCTCTCCTACTGTCTACTTCCCCTCACCCATGGTGCAATAATTGCTCCCTTCAGCTGGGACAGGATTTGCTCAGAGCAGTCCTTAAACTGACCAAGCCTGTGTAGCTTCAAGACGATTGATTCTCCACTCTGAAGAAACTGCATCAGTCTGAACGTACTGGTACAACCAAGTTCAGTGTCTCTCATTTGGTTGGTGTCAGGTCTACAATACACAGCACACAAACACTTTCTGATATTACACCTAGCTTAAAGTTGGCTAAGTAATGAGAATTGATATGATCCTTGTTTCAAATTACAGTTTTGTCCAAATAAATCTTGATGCCAGTGTCACAACACAATTACTGCCTGTGCAGTTTGACTAATGTTCTTCGTGGAGGGTAATTCAAGCACAGAGCCTGAAATCAACTCACAGCCCTGTTGAGAACTGAAACAAACATTCAGAACTCATATTATTGGCATTTCAAAAAACTAATAAACACTCCTGACCACACTGGCTCAGGTATCTATCTCTCACTGTCTCTTTTTCTGGCTTGCACTGGCACACAACTTTTTTTTCTTTTGCTTTATTGACAGGGTATAAATACATTTGAGCTGCTAACTAGACAATCTATTACCAACTATATAATCGGACAGTGACTGCATAAAAATGCACTAGATAAAGAATGAAGTGGGATAAAGGAAACCTACAGTACAAATGAGTTAAGGCTACAACATGCCATATCATTAAGGTGTTTGGATAAAATAATTTGGATTAGAAATTGTGACAATTCCATACTTTCTATTATATCTCCTTATCTTATACACATACTGTAGACATGGCTAAAGACATACAGCTGAGGAAATGAAAGAAAATGAGATACAGAGATGAAAAAAAAAGGCAAGTTCTCACTTATTTTGTCTTATTATGGCAGGATCAGACTTATTTCAAAGCTCGCCAAGTCACACTTTTATCCTCCATCAATAGAAAACAAAGCTTTTAGTTATTTGGCAAGGTCATGGAGCTTCTTTAAAACTCTGAAAGACTATATTCTCTCATACTCTGTATGACAGAGAACTCTAAAGGAAGATATGTCATTTTTTTTCTTGACCAGTGATGCACCCTGTTGGCCATACTGTATATAACAGTTCACAGTTGGTGAACTAAAACAAAATACAAAAGGTAAGGTAACATATTGAAGGTAATCAAACCAGTTAAACTAGTCAAATAAATTACTCACACCAAATTATTAACTCTGGAAATAATAGAAATAATGAGATACTAAAGAGGAGTACTTGTTTTCTGAAAGTATCACTCTCAGTTTACAACTGTCTTCTGACAAGCAAACATAAGACTTTTCTGTTTTCGGCTACTCTTAGTGGAAATTGTACAGTTACCATCCAAAAAGAAAGGATGAACATGGTACAAGAAGTTATAACTAACTGGTTCAGGTTTTCAACAAAAATAAACAAACGAACAAAAAAAACATAATTCAATATAACCACGTAGAACTACTTTTCCTTATTTTTTTTTGCACTTTAACTGATTTTTTAGGGTTCATTTTAAAGATACAGAGGTGTATGTTGAAATTATGTATTAGTATGTTAAGAGTTTAAAAAAAGTTTCTCCATAGAGGTTGGTAATGTATTACAAAGAAGCTTTAAATCTAAATGAAACATCTTGCCATTTCTTATCAGGTCACATTAAAGCATTTAGCACTAATTTTTAGTTTGCCATTTCCTAGCTCTTGACAGTGCAACTACTCTGTCAACTGCTGCTTTTTCTAGCTGTATTGTGCACCGCTTATTATTAAGTGTGTTCTCTATCATCAGTGTCACTAAAAACTCTGGTTTCCATGGTCCAATCTGTTGATGTGACCTAATTGGCTCTATTATAAAGAACAAAAAGCTGTGATTTTTAACCAAACCTGTCAAATTTTATTCGGGGGTGTATACAAACAATGAAAACTTAAGGAAACAAACAAACTATTCTAAATGTGAGGTTTGGCCTCATGCAGATCACAGCTCTGACAATGGGTAAGGCTCTAGCCACAAAATGACAGGAGAGTTTAAACCCAAAAGCCACATTCAGGGGGTTATTTACTTGCAAGTCACTCAGATGTGAGGACAGCTGTTGTAGCTTTCCTGTGGAAGGATCTAAGTGCGACAAGGAAGGGGAGTAGTCTGCAACATTCTGTCTTTCTGTTGACCATCTCTCCCTCTCAGTCCACTAGCTTACACCCTGTCGTCTTCATACCAGTGAATAAGGACCTACTAGTGCTGCTTTATAAGACAGTGTGTTGCCATGGCGTCAAATGCCAGTCACATGTTGGAGGCTGCCTTGGAGCAAATGGATGACATTATTGCTGGTAAGAGTTTCTGTTTCATTATCAAAATTTGAAGAGACTGCCCAGTTTGTAATTGCAGGCCCAATTTGTAATTGGAGGCCTTCATAAAACCGGCATTACCCACATGACCTCCCTTTGGGACATTCTTTTATGTATGTATATATATATATATGTATATATATATATATACATACAGTATATATATATAAGATATAGAAGGAAAATTGTTGTGAGGGTGAGACACCACTTCGTTACAGTTGGAGAGGTTTTATTGAAATATAAGTAAGTAAGTTTTTGATTAGATGAGAACTTTGAACTCAGGCACTCACTCAATTGTGCATTTTGTACTTTATTGCTTCTCATTAAGCTTACATCTCCCATGGCACACCGATTACATAAACTAAAGTTACCTTCCAGTATCTTCCCTCCTGTATTTTTCTAGCAGAGGTGATACATTTTAGTCAGTGCTATTTGTCACAACCACAGCAGTGTTTTTGCACGAGGTCAGAAGGGAAAGTTCTATTAATAGAGGTGAAAGTCCAACCATTAGCACACTTTACGGAGAAACTACCTCACAGACAACAGCAAATAATCACACACTGTTCATGAAAATACATATGATTTACATTACATCATACACATCTGTCCACATGTGCACTTTGTGTCCTGACTGAATTACTGTTCCTTTGATTTAACTTGGGATAGCATATAAGAAAAGAACTTTCTTCTGATTACAGTAACCTACAAGCTGACCCTCTAATTTGTGGATTTCAGAAGCCACAATGTACAGCACTGGGCCATTTGATGCTATTTACATCCAGTAAGCCACACTGGAGCACAATATTGCCCTCAAGAGGTCATTTCAGGAACTATTCTTATTATACTGCTGCCTGCGGGTCACCTCTTTATCAGTTGTATTCTCAGTACTGATGCCCAAGAAGTAATGATGCGAATAATCATAATAAATGATTTCCCATTGTTCTTTCTCTAGGCAAAATTGGTGAAGGACTATTCAGTGCTGTTATGCAATTAGATGGCCAGGATTTAAAGTCTTCACAATGTACCCAACAGCAGACCCTTCCCCCACCGGTGGACCCTGCCCTCAAGACTCTCCAGCTGACTGAGGCCCTCAGGGCAGCACTGGAGGGCAAGGGGAGTGAGGAAGAACAGGACTCTCTCAGGAGACAAGTCTCCACTGAAACGGCAAATGTTATATTAAAATGGCTGGAGAAAGACAAGGTGAGTACTGCCTCACTCACTCCTGAAGGCCTTCAAAACTCAGGAATAGATAATAGACCATAACAGCATTATATAATGCTGGAAATATCCAAAATCCAACACATGAGAAAGGATTCTGTTAGTTACCACTAAAGTCTACAACTCCAGAGTCCATGGGTTTTATTACTTGCGTGATATGGTGTTCTTTGATCCTGGTCATCAACATCTGGAGGGCTTTTTCCTGTGTGCTAAGAAGTAGAGAGCTGGAAGCTGGATCTATGCACCGGTAATGAGATCCAGAGCTCCTGTTTTAAGTACAAGCAGTTGCAAGTTGCTTTTTACTGTCCTGCTCTCCCTGATTTCCTTCAGTCTTATACCCTTGCATTACTCCTGCCCTCCGTTTTCTGCAACAGTTGCTTGTTTGTTTCGTCCAGGTTACCCACCAGCAGCATTTAGTTTCTTCTACTCTACTTCTACATTAGTTTGATATTGTCAACTTTACACTCACGTTCCCCCTCAACCTCCTCCACTGCCTCCTCCTCCCATTCTGCGTCGTCTTTAATGACTTCTTGCTCGGCACCACATCTGACAAGCATGTGCTGCAGAAAGTTTCCTCTCCTCTGTGCCCCTTTAGGAAGCCCCGCAAAATCAGCTTGACTGAGAGGTACTTCAGACAGTGCAAGAGAACGGGCTAGAGACCGAGAGAGAAAGGTACAGGAGAAAGAAAGGGAGGACAGAAAAAGACGAATGATCATGAGGTGCAGCAAAAATGCAGAGATGTAGTAAATGCTGAAGCATTTTGAGCATGCTTTAGAGAGGAAGCGGGGAAAAAAAAGAAAAAAGAAAAAGGGGAGTTAGAAAGAGGTAGAAAAAAAGTGTAGAGAAGAAAGAAAGGGAGTACAGCCAACTGGCATAGTTTGAGTTATTCGGCTCAGCTCTAAAAGTCTCAGGCGGCCCAGACTCCAAACCACACGGACTAAGTCTTCTCTGTAGACTCTACAACTGCAATATGGTGGGTCTGTAAAAGGAAGAGAGTTGGATTCAGGGAGATAGAGAGTGCAGCACAGTTAAGAGCCACTGTTTTGTCTTGTTGTGGATTCTGGTCTCTGTTCATCCTCCTTGGTGCTTTATTGCACGGGCTAAATTTTATTAGTATTATTGTTAAGAGTCAGACCTACAGCACAATGGGCCTGCAAAATGGAGTATGATATTGATTTCTACAAACATTTTGCCTGGCTCAGAAAGGTAAGACACTCTCCACTTGCATGTTTGCTTTTCATACTTTCATACTGCGCCATAATTGCACAAATAAGATCTTGTTTGTTTATTTTGCTCCTGCGGTGTTGTTGCTTTTACAGCGTAATTACAGCTGCCATGCACATAATTTGGGAGGAAGACGTGTTTTGTTTGTGAGTTGAGGAGTTTGCTGTAGAATATGCAACAGATGCACTCTGATATACAAGCCCGTGTGGACTGTTAGAAGTTTATGTAAGAAAATAAGCAGCTAATTAACATGTGTATCTGAGCTATTACAGACATGCCTTTCTTGTTTTAGGATAAATGTCAAGAATTATTCTATCAAAGTCTTAAAGGCAACATTTTTGACTGAACAGAGCAACAAGTTAGTGAACCTCTCTGTATTGAAGCTAAAATAATATATTTTAACATAATAGCTAATATAGTTTTCATCAATATGGGAAGCAGATTTAATCATTTCTAGTCTGACCAGAGCATCAGGTTACATGGTTGACTGGTGGTGACACATGGGTGAGTTGTTGAATGCACAACAAGTCTGCCAAACTGGTCATAAGGTTAAAGTGTTAAAGGAGAATGATAAATGGATACACATGTCAGCTGAGATCATTTCCTGCCACTTGAACCTATATGGACAGCACATACCATCTTGCTGCCATTAAGAAGTCATTAGGCCTGACTGCCTCCATTAGGTTTTCATTCTTACTGACTCAGATCTACAGAGGAAGCCTTTTCATGTACATACTTGTCAACCATTGTTATAACAATAACCATTGTTATAACAATGGTTAAAATGTGTATACATGACATGTTAGCAATCAACTGATAATGTGGAAAAATGCAGATTTAGAAATTTCCTCTATACCAGACATAACAAATCCTCATGATATCGTTTGACAAGTACCTTTGTACGAGTACCTTTGTCTAAACCTTAAAATAGTAAGAAAGTACAGTAATATAGTATCTTTTTATGTATAAAACCCTTTTAAACACATATTGTCAATCCCATATAAAATTATAAAAACACATTAAGAAAAGTAGAAACAATATACTGTACTGTTACACAGTGCAACACAAAAGCTCTACAGTTTCTTCTTCACCATCATCTCGGATTAACAACACTTCAAACTACAGCTTCAAAAGGTTTGTTAAATTAAATCAACACCTCTCTGAAAGGGTTTCACAAATGAAGTATTTCGTCCATGAATCTTATCGTCAATTGCATTACAGTATACGGAGTCTATTTTAAATTTTTTGTTATTTAGTGTAATCAATTTCAGTGCTGCTCATCAGACCATAACCTCACAGGAGATGAGTCACATTATTATAGTAGAGGTCATGAAGCAAATTCGTTCCCCAAAATTTTGTAAATAAAAGAATTTGGAGATACATCTGTAATAATGTGAGGTTAATGGTTCTAGGATTGGGCTTGCTAAAAAAAACTGCTTTCTTGAAATAATTAAGCACACAGCAAGAACTAAGTGAATAGCTCAACTAAGCCAAGACCAAAACTAAGAAAAATATCAAGTGGATTGGAGGACTGACTTGTGTAGGAACCAAATTCTTCTCATCACTAAAATTTAAAAGAAATATCTGTAAAAACACATAAATTATGCAATCAAATATTTTAATGTTAAAACACGTGGCTTATCTATTTTTAAAGTCTGATGCAAAGTGGCTTAATAAGGCACATTTTAAAATTATTGCTAACCACATGAGCTGGCTGGCGCAGAATGACGGACGCAGGGCTACATAATGTTTCCATGATTGTGGTTGAAAGCCTGGATTTCTACGAAATTTGAGCTCATTTGGTTGCACTTTACTTCCCTTGCACACTGATGGCTCTGAAATATCCCTGACTGCACAGGCAGCCCCGAGTTCAGACTTCATTTTTTTTTTCCACTAATCAGTCGGTACAAAATGTTGTACACAACTTTTAATACTGGATTAGGACCTGTAAACCGCTAATAGACTAACAGAAAATGACGTTTGAGCCTGAAAGGTAAGTTGTGTGTGTGTGTGTGTGTGTGTGTGTGTGTGTGTGTGTGTGTGCGCGCACATGCGTGTACTGTCTGAGTCAGAGGCTGCAATCACACTGAAGGAAACCAAATTCGACCCACTGGGCAACTGTTTTGCATTAACAGTGTACTTACTGAACTTAATGGGTGACCTTTATTCTGAAGGTAAACCTCCATTCAAACGGCAACAGTGAGTCCTACCAGGAGCGGTTATCACGTCTGGAGGGAGACAAAGAGTCACTAATTCTGCAGGTGAGATTAGTCACGCCCCTGGACATGCTTTTCTTTTGTTAGGGTGCATCAATAGTATTTCTGTCTGTTGTATAAGATTTATATGACCTTTAAAAAGGTTATTGTAGTATTAAAACATTTAGCCCAGAGCATGCCTGGACATCCATTTATAAAGGTGAATCAGTTCTATTGGTTATGAGTCTACTCAAATAAAAGAGGACATTTGACACCATGCTGCTAGTGGGAACCGATTCCAAAAAGTGCCCATATCACATTACAGTGTTAGAGGAAAGAGACAAGGAAAGGAAGGTGAAAGGGCAAAGGTAGACTACAGTATTTTGTTATAAATGTTGCGTAATTGCATTTTTCCACTGCATGGGTGAAGCAACACTTATCAAGTGGGTTTGGTGCTGTTACAACAATAGACTGTCTTGTTTTGTCTGATGTGTTTGTGCACTTATATACGTGTGTAGGTGTGTGCAGCTCTCAGGACTGCTGAACAAGTGCTAATCTCAGACAGGTTGAGGCTAGCACCACCATGCTCTGTAGCATGTAGGTGTGGGTGAGAGCAGGTGTCCTGCTTGTTTCTTCTGGCCTCAGATAAAACATTCCTTAAAAAAATCCACTCCAGTTGGCTGGTTGGACCTGCTGTTTTAGCATGTGATTAGCCTCAATAGTTTTTCTACAGATTTACATTTAACCAGCATTCTGCTGATATTGCTGGAGCCACTGAAGTGTTGCAAGCACCTAACGAAGCACAAAGGAGCATTCATTTTTTCTCAAAGGAAATGTTTGCACTGTTTGACCTGGCACAGACACAGAAATTTCAACACAAATGAGTAGCAGCGATTAAATGAAAATAGCTAATATTAACGAATGGGCGCTGTGAGAAACTCTGACCTAGGCTGTATTTCTGTGATGAAATGTGGAAGTAAATGATGGTTTAAAAGTTTAATTGTCCATTTATCTTTATATATATTATCTCTACTATCATTCTGTTTCCACACACAAATACACACACAGGTGAGTGTACTGACAGACCAGGTGGAAGCTCAGGGCGTGAAGATCAGCGATCTAGAGACTTCTCTGGTGGACCATCAGCACAAACTCAACTCCACGGAGGAGATGCTACAGCAGGTACACAGCTTTACTGACCTCGCTGACTTCAGTCTTACATTGGAGTTCCTCAATTGCTACCAAATGCTTGACGTATTACTGGACCAAAGTCAGGAAACTCTGACTTTCACCAGGCTTTTATATCAATATTTTTCTTCCAGTTAATGAGATGTGACAGGGCCCCAGACTGTCCATTTATCTTTTAAATGTGATTCTTATGCAGATCCAATCATTTCTCATAAGCTGTAATATGTAACTCGGGATGAGTTCTGCTTCCTGGGAAGAAATTCCATGCTAAGATTCCAGTGAATCTAGCTGCACATAACCTTGACAACCAAAATATTTAGGATGCTCAGACTCATTCCAGGACAGTGTGAGTATACGCCTGGTTTAAGCAGGGTAAGACTGGTCTGTCTGGGCAGGTGATTACAGCACGATTAGCCACACCCCCAACCTGTAACCACCCGGACTTACTCCCTGCATGCTCATACACAGACACAGGAAGAGAAAGAGAGAGAGAGAGAGAGAGAGAGAGAGAGAGAGAGAGAGTGAGAGAGGACAACAGAGCGAAGGAGAGAGGGACAAACAAGGAAGGGAGGAACAACTGAAAAAGGTGGAGAGATGGGAGGGAGAAAGAATAGGGGTGGTGCTCCTTTAAGAGAAGTTAGACGTGTATGTCTACAACTTTCAGTTGTTTGCTTTTGACTTCAAATCTACAACGGAGACTTTGCTGAACTGTACGAAGGACAAAGAATGGAATGGATGTATGAAACTTTCATCTACTGAAACTACAAGACACTTGAAACCATTGCATCCATGAGGGAAATACACTTATCGTTCCTATACTACAGGCAGACACTGGAGTAAGATGAACCAGGTATTACACAAATTAAATGTATCTCATTCTTATAATGCTGCTCCTGTGAAATTTCCCTTCAGAGTAGACTGTTCCAGCCTTTTCTGACAAAGTACATAAGAGTCAGGAATATGTCTTTTAGCTATCTGATGAGTTGTGAACTTAATGCTCAGTGTCTACTTCTTTGTGCAATGCTGGACGTGTGCAGTGTATCAAAGGGCAGGCAGGGCTGGTTTCTTGGAGACATGGTCATTATGAGGCTTTGGACCTGAGCCGTAAATCTCTTCCTGGTGACAAAGCTCTAATATTTTCCAGTGTGCACACTAGAAGAAGCCCAGATATTTTCCAAAGCCAGAGTTTTAAATGGATATATCCATATGTAATGTTTGCCTGCCTCAGACGCTCATTTGTGGACTTTAAGTGATTTAGCACCTGCTTGACATCAACCAAATTAGTAATACATCTGCCTGCATAGCCTGGCATAACTCTCAAGGCTGACAACCAAAGAAGAGAGATAGTCACAGAAGTGTATAGCAGACCAATAGTCTCCCTCAGCACAGGTTTAATTGGCAAAGGTTCACACACTGAAAGGAAAATGCACCTGTCACAGTTATTTAAATGTTCTTTCTATGAATGTTTTGCATGGTTTTGGTACCCCTCTCTCTCTCACACACTCTCTCTCCTCCCCTCTGCTGTGTGCTTTGAGTGAGCTGTGAAATAGGCATTATAAATAGTGGTCATGGGTTGTGTATATTTAGCCACTCAAACAGCGTTTTAAACCAGTGGGTTTGTCTGAGGGGACTGTCATTACAGAACTGGTGGCTTGCTGTACCTCACACTTAATGTTGCCTTTGTTCAGTAAGTGCTGAGTGCTGTCACTGAAGGGGTAATGTACTTACGTGTATTTGTGATTACCTTTATGTCCGTTTGTGTTGATTCATGCTGTTGCTGTATGTTGTTGATGATAGGAGCTCCTGCATAGGACGTCACTGGAGAACCAGAAGCTGAGTCTTATGGGGGAGGTGTCCTACCTGAAACTAAAGCTGGCAGACATGGAGGGAAAACAGGGCCATGGAGCTGAAAGGCAACACAAAGCAGAGGTAGGGCTTTTTACAGAGCTGAATGAGGCAAGTTCTTGTACTCATTAAGTTTTTATTTACAGTATATAGTAGGGTTGTTTGGTTTGTCAGAACTTATTTGAATATGTATCAGTCGGACTTGATTTACTTGTGTGAGCTGTCACTGATATCACCCTTAGTATAATTTTCCAATTAAACTTCATATTCTTTTTTAGCGGATTTATTTATATGAACGTGGCAGGCTCATAGCCAAATTACCATATAGGTTGTTTCATTGAGGACTGCCTGCAAGGAGGAATTAGTTTGACTAAAATCCTCAGGAACACTTCTGTTTTGCTTCAGTCCTTGGAAATTTGAACCTTACTCTGCCAGGAATGACGAGGGTACACACAAAAATCTGTCTTGTGTTCTGATGGATCTAACCTTGAAGTCAGCTGCTGATTTTATGGAAGACCATAAACACTTTCTGGATGGATGTAGGGGAACATTCACCAAAATCCTGGCTCTGTTGTTCCTGGCCAAACTCTACAGGAAAAAAAAAAAGTCTCCAAGGGGTTTCATTTTTTTTGTCAGTTTAAACTGAATCATGTATTTGCTTAAGACCAATGTGTTGGGTTACCAGCAGACATCCTGGGCATTTAGTGACCATATGAATTGGAGAAAGGGAAAGCAAGGAAAGCTGCACTCTTACTAGACAGGATACTGTAATGTATGTAGTTACTGTCAAAACACTGCTGGTCAAAGAGCCTTTGTGTTCACAGGTTAAGAGAGTTCAGGCATAGCGGAGCTGGCATGATGGATGGTGGGCCAAATATGAGTGTGTGTAGGCTTCAGCCCAGAGAATTTTGTTCTTGGTGGTGGGTAAAGGTTGAGTACGCCATTCTTAAAAAAATGATCCCCTTCCTAACGGAAGTCATATTTCTGAAAGCATTTGACAGCAAAAGAAAAAAAGGTCATTTAATTGAATATGTTGATTTCTACATCTTAGCAAGGACAAATGGCTATATGTTTCAGCATTTCTCAATGCTACTTTCATTATGTAAACAAAATCTACTTTCCCTACAAAAGCTGCTTGGACTTAAGGAGAATAGGAAAAATCTGCTTTCAACACTTTACTGGCCTCCCACGTGCTTCCTTTACTACACAAACATGTCCACACATATGCATGTTTGCACACACACACACACAACATGTGCAAGCCTCCTTGCTGTGGAGCCAGTAAGCTCATAGTTAAATTTAGCCATGGAGGCACTTCATATCATCTGTCATATCCGCTGTACCAGACCCCAAGTGAGACTTCCTCTGTCCACAGTCCGAGCATAACTTGGCTGCTGTTTACACTTTTTCTGAAGGAACATGATCACCTATAAAAGATGGCAAACTTATTCACCTCTCTTGCAGTTTCTCAATTCAAACCACCCATTCAATAAATTGGATATGCATGTTATGGAAGTTCAGGTTCATGAATAAAAACAAAACAGACTGTGTTTCTGGAATAGGCAAGGGACAAAATAAGAACTTAATGTCACTATTCTCCTGGCCAAAATAATTGCAGTTCATTTTCATTATTATCAAGATAATATATCTTGATAATGATGAAAATTACAAAACAAATGGAAATCACATCAACACATTTTCTTTTTTTCTATGAGAGCAATAGAGAGGACTTGAAGTGGAAATGCTGTAATGGTCATTTCTACATGCATACAGCCTATTAAATGATAAACTTACATATTCTGCTGTTGCGATTGATAAATACTTGCACAGCAGTGTTACATGTAGGCTACATGCAACGAGATTTTCTGTCAAATAAAATAAATTGTAATTCTTATTTCTTATGGACTGCTGCCAAATTAATGTTATGATAAAAATCGAATTAGAGGTAAAAAAAAAAATGACACAAATGAGCTATTTAGCTAACATAGCTAACATTACTTAGACAACATTAGCTTAATTCAATGGTGACCAAAACGTTATATAACGTTCACAACACACAGCATCATAACGTAACGAAACGTCAACGTTAGTATGACATAACCAACACTTAAGTACGTCACGTTACGTAAGTGTAATTTACAGTAACGCTAAGTTAATTGTACCTGGAGTTCGGCGAACAGAGCTAAATGGTTATCACGGACATGGGAGTTTAAATTGGAGGTGTTGAACCGATGGGCAGACAGACACTTTCCTCCGACAGGTTCTGCAGGTGGGCCTCTCATTTTCCTGTCGTTCATTGTTTTGGAATCCAGAATATTTCAAGCACATCCGATTTAACTTTCTGTCGTGGGGGATACGGGAAGCCGTGTCTTTAGCCATGGTCGCTGGCTTAGCATTTTGGATTTGACTGGAAATATGGAGGCGCCCCCTTGTGGCAATTCGAAATAAATCAATATAGGACTGCATGTTGGCCAGCTAGATTATCACCCTTCACAATTTTTCCGATGATAAATTCACCACGATCAATTTATTGTGAGTGCTTTGCATCACCACGAGTGATAAAATCGTATATTGTCCCATACCTATAAACTAGGTAAGAACTGGCCCTGTGTGTCTGTATGTGGGACCGGCCAAGGATCTGTATTTCTAACACAGGCTAACTATCATATTAAATATTCAGGCTCAAGGTCTTATCTACACTTTCTCTGAATGTAGAATATCAGATTACCTAGAAATAATGTAGAGGGAAAACTGGATTGAAAGATAATTTCTGCAATGATGCATTCACTCACAAATACAGACGTATACACCTTCTCTACAGTGTTTCCTCTTCTCTTTCTGAACATTTCTCTCAATTCTCTCTCCCCCACTGCATCTGTCAGACTGTAGTGAATTTCATTAGTGAGCTGCAAGAGCAGATGTGTAGGTTTCAGAAGGAGATCAATAGCAAGATCCAGGAGAAAAAGGCCATGGAGATCCCGGCTGACAGCAGCTTTTTCGCGGAGTGCTGCAACGACCCCACAGAGGACAAGGGCTCAAACCCCGGGCCGTCCTGTGACAGAACCTCCGGGGTGATACAAATACTAGAAGAGGCTCCAGATGCGTCTGATGGCAACACACACAGCCTGGAAGAGGGTAGCTCAGATGCAGAGCAGCAGTACCACTGTAGAGGAGAAAGTGTAGGCACAGCTTGCCTGAGTGACTTCTAATGTTGTGTACAGCATGGGTTGTCTTAAATTGGTGTGTGCAATCCTTCGGTTCAGATGCAAATGAAACATGGATTCACCAAGTATCCTCAGCAGTGCTCCATGTCACTATGCAACTTGGTCAATCTGTTATGCATCAGTGTGTGACATAGCTAATACCTCTAGGTGCATTTCATGTAATTTGATATTGTGTGCTACAATATGCAGGCTTACTAACATCACCTGATTATTTATTCCTGCTATTGGAGTGACAAAGTTTCTTTAAGGCTTGCAGCTGAAATTAAGAGGCATATCTTCCTCACATGTTCTGTTTCAGGGCTTAATTAAGGAGCTCAGGATTCTTAAGGACAAAGTGGAGCACCTGGAGGATGAGAAGTTACAGTATGAGAAGAAACTCAAAGCAACAAAGGTAAAAGAAAGTTTGGATTTTCATGGTGTCTAGACTTTGAAATATACCACCAGTGCCCAAATTCCACTGCTAACTGTCCACTCAACTTTCCTAAATGCTGTCCAATGCGATGTTCCAGCCAGCTAAGTGAGTCATTTTCTTTTGCACACTCTCATTCATGGACACCTATGTTTTCTTAAGAAGTCTGAGAGCTATTTACCTTCTATTTTAAAGGACTGTAGAAATAAAGTTAATAATGGCTTAGTCCTTTTTTAATGTCATTCTTGTATACTTTGGCATGATCCCATGGCATTAACTTCTCAAACTTTCTTGAGAATCTCGTCATCTTTTACAATATTATTATTTATTTTTAGGATATTATTATTTCATCATTTCTCTCTCAGTCTTCCTTCCTCTTTCCCTTCCACTACAATAGTTGTCTGTGTATTAGATTATATGCGATAATATAATATTATACCATATTTCCTTGTTCTGTTATACTTCTACCATTTCAAAAGATACATCTGCTGATTCACTTTTAACAAACTAACCCCTGTAGGTGTCGCCTGGTCAGGCACAACCTCGACCATTTTGGTAGTTCTCAAAGGAGGTCGACCTGATTTGTTGTGCAGTGTATGTGAATACTGTACAATTCAAAGTCATATTACCATCTGAAATTCTTTATTTTTAATTTTTAGCAGTTCATAAAATACCCTTTTGGCATTGTTCTATCTAATGGATGTTTACCCCAAATTTTAAAATGAACAAATGGTACATCTCACAGAAATATCTTACTTGTTATTTTCAGTTTCATAGAAGGTGGTTAGACAGATATTCTTTATATCAAGCTAGGAAAAGCTTAATAGAAGAAAATTAGAAATATAAAAAAGCTTTTATGTGTGAGTTTATGTATCCTATTATACCTTTTTAAACAAATCAGTGGGGAGTAATGCTTTGATAAAGTAAAAATAGGGGTATGATGTGGTGCATAAAGCAAGAAGTGTATTTTTCTTACACTTTCTTCTTCACAGACAGAACACTGGCAAATAGATCAGCATGAACCTAACTTTATTACCATCTGTTTTTTCCTTATACTCTGTAACTTACATCCAAACAAACTATAAAGTCTATAAAGTGGCCTAATATTTTGGTTCTCTAAAATTCAGAGTAACATTAGCGTGCTTTGTTGTGGGTGTTTTACATGTAGGTATTATGTGGGGGATCTTACCCAGTTTGGGTGTCAAATGAGGACATGTGCTGACACTTTAAATTAAGATGCCTTTACTTGTCCTGTTTTTTGTGAATGTGAAAGTGCCTCTAGCTGTGCATGTGTTTAAATAGAGTTGGCATATACAGTACCTTTGCGTAGAACTGCATGTCCTGTCTGCTAAGATTCCTCATGTGTGGCACCCACAGGCAGAGATCAGCAGCCTTCAGCAGCTTTTGCTCAGTAAGAACGCTGAGATCGAGAGCTTGCACACTCAGCTGCTGGCCAGACCCTCTCTATCCACCGAGAGCTCAGAGAGAGGTAAGCACAGCACCCAGCTTCAAGGCCTCGACCCACCTGCCAACAACAGCCTCTCACTGTCTGAGCTACCCAGCCTCATAGGTGACACAGTTAATGACTCCTATTTGCATTCATTAACTTGTAGTAACAGCTGTGGGAAAACTCTGTCTTGGCCCTTAATAAACTGTCTCAACATGGGTCTCTGTCTCTCTCTCTCAGAGTAGATGTACAGGAAGAGGCTAAATGCCAAATGTAAGCCCAAACAGTATTTCATGAAAATGATTTTGAACCCATGGGCCATGTCTACATGTGATTTTTCATTTATATCCTTTCTCCACACATCTCTTTATTCTATTATTTTTTCTCTTAGGGGCAGATTTGTCAAACACCACCTGGTTTACTTACTTGATGCACTATCTCTCTTCCCTTTGGCTTCTTGATTGTCTTTATGGATTCCTGAAAGCATAATCTCTTGTTTGTTCTTAATTTTGTCTGTCACAGAAAAACACTTCTCTGGGGTATTTGCTTAGTATAATCACTTTCACTCACTGGCAATCCTGCCTGTATGCCTGCACTTGTTACAAAGGAAGTGTCTATGGACTGTTGGCCCAAATATGTAAAAGCTGACATGGCTAAAGCTATGATTGGTGGATAAAAAAGGCTTTCATGAATCTAAAAATATATGGTTTGGATGTCACTCTAGTAAGGAATAAATATTACAACTTGTTAGAATGTATTTTTGCCTTTCCTTTCTTTCTAAATAACCATATGCAGTTAAATGTGTCTATACAGAATAATAATTTATATAACACAAGTAGCTGCCTATTAATAATCAGTATGGGGTTTCTCTTTATAGATCAGGAACTGCAGAGGCTTAAGAGTGGAATGAAATCACTGGTTGCTGCCAACGATGAAAAGGTAAGTTACCAAGAATCTGAAAACCGATTCTTTCTGTTTCTGGGGAGCACAGCTGTATGTGATTAAACAGTATAGAACAGCATGTGTGTTGTTTACTACAAGGTAAAGTGTCTTACTGGCATGTATATACAAGTGCCATCATCACTGCTGTTTGCAAGGTCAGAAGGTAACTGTTTTTAGATGTTGTCATTTCTTAGAGGCGCCACCCTCCAACCATTTATAGTACAGAAGGGCTTTTGTATTCTCCCTCCCAGAGAATCTTGGACTTTAAAGACTTACAGACACAGCCCTACATGTGGCACACTAGTGAAGACACACACGTACACACACCCCAAGGCGAGCCATTTCAGGCAAAGCCACACTTAAGTAGGCCTCGATCTGCCAAGCCTAATTTTGGAGTGAGCTGTATTAAGAGAACCATGGCAAAACCAGGCATGGGCACCACTTCAAAAAACACTCACTCCGCGCAGCTGGTTACCACAACACAAAGATTTCCATCCAGGCCCGTGTCAATCCCCACCCTATCCACTACATTGATGTAAAGGCCATATGGTGAAAGAGGGATGCTTGTGTGGCATATTGGCCAGTAACAGGGCGAAGCAGATAATCTATATGTGTTTCTTAACCTTAGATAAACATCTTAATTGGGTTTTGTGGACCTTGAACCTCCCTTACTCTGTTTTCTGTAGGACCGGCGTATTGAAGAGCTCACTCTACTCCTGAATCAGTGCAGGCAATTCAGAGAGGTCACCAGCACCACAAGGCAAGGTAATCAGCCTTTTCACTCCTTGTGCTTCCTTTGAAATATTTGTATTATCTTAGCAACAACATTTGAGCTTAATGAAAGCCACCACACTTCCTTCCTTGACAGAAGTATGTGCCACTGCTTGAGTTGAGGGAAAAAAAAAATCTTTCTTTGTTACTGTAGCACCACCTGCTGTTCATTCATTGCCAAATGGAAGGACTCCTTCAAGCAGCAGCGAGGAAGAAGAGCAGGGGCAAATGAAGAATACTGACTCTGCCAGTGCAAAATCTGAGGATGTAAAGTCTGAAGTGGGTCGAAAAACTTTTAACTGGTATCATACAAGTTGAAGTTTGTTTGTTTGTCATTTTAGCTCTTCTAACTTTAATTTTTACCCATCGCAGGTTTCCACAAACAGCTCTTCCTCCCAACAAACATCACTTATATCAGTCCAGAAGGACAGTGATTCCAGGTAGCGAAGCAGCTATTCATCAATGACTCATGCCAATGTCTATCAGTTGGATTTGACTGAGATGTTCGCGCTTTTATCTTCTCAGAACAGAACCACAGATTCTATCAAGTAGCATGAATGACCTAACAAATGGACCTTCACAAAAGGTACTTTCAAATCTAATATGCCAAGACTTTACTTTTTTTTTTTTTTTTTTACAGTACATGCAAGTGACTGTATGGTGTCTTACATGATTGATGTGTGACAGAATTCACAATTTGTATGACTGCTATACAATTACAATTAATTTTCTGATTTTCCTTGCCTTTTGTACTCATATCTGTGTGGTTTATCCAGAGTGCTCTGGGTGACACCAGAAGTCAGACGCTGCCTGTGAATTCCTCTCTGTCAGAGCAAAACGGGATTGGAGGCAGCAGCAGTGAAATCCAGAGCCAAAGGTCTCCAGATGGGAGCGAAGATGGAGACTCCAGCCAAAGTAAATCCAGACATATTAACTCAGGCTGTAATTTATGACATGATTGATAGTGTACAGTAATAATCCTCGATATAGGATCAGACTTCCTTTTTCTGTGGAGTAGTCGTGAGGGCAGTAATTCCAATGAGCAAAGGCAGGATTCATATTTGAAGCAAACCACTCTCCTTTGACCAGACGACCATTACACCTTTGATCACAACTAATTGCAGAGTCTCCTGACAGAGCTGATGGATCATGGGTTAGACTTTCTCACCAAACACACCCTCCCGCTTGCTCTGATTGACCACATTCATCCCAGCTCCACCCTTCCTCAGCTTCACTGACCGGTTTTAACTTGAGCCCCACCCTGATTTCTCTCTGCCAAGTTCTGCTGCAGAGTAGAGACTGACTGCAGCCTATATCATAAAGATCACACCTTGTAAATTTTAGCTTAAACCCAGTCTTTTTCATGGGACATTAACTGATGACTTATTTGCTGAGCTCAATGGTCTGTAACCTGTGCTCCCTCTCCTGAATAGAGCATTGTGAAAATCCAGACCACCACACATGCACCACTTAGCTCCTAATGTGCTGTTTAGTTTTTGGCTGCTTTTTACTCAGTCATCAAGATTGTGTCTCCAACAATTCACAACTACAGAAAAATACAAATTTAAACAGACCAGATCTTTTCAAAGGCATCATTACTGAAATGCTTTTTTGGCAACATTATTGTGGGGCTTTTGACTACTCAAATTATTATGGGTAAACTGCGATTTTTAACTAATCAAATGCATCTATAAAATGTTGCAATATCTAAGTAGCCCTTCACAGTACACTCAAATGATTTGAATCAAATTTGTACTCAGTAGTATTACACTGACTATGTTTTTTGTAACTCTTAAAGGAAAGTTGGAGAAAATTGATGACAGCACTTCAAGCGATAATTCCCCTGTTCATTCTGGGGCAAATACACAGCCTGGCCAACGAGCTGTGGGCTCACCAGAATACATGAAGAATAACAGGAGCTTCAAGAGACTCTGGGGAAAGTGAGTGTTGTAAAATAGATTAATACCTCAACAGTATGTCAGCACAGATTATCAGTACCAAGCCAAAAAGAAAACACCAGCCAGTAGACCAACTTTGACTGGCAGTTTTTAATAACATAGATAAGTTTCATATCTTGTATACATTTTAACATATGTTAGATTGTGTATAGATAATATATATTGTATGGGTTTGTGTGGCGTATTAGTTGGTGGTTTATGTGTATGTATTGGGTGTATGTGAATAATATTATACTGTACTGTAATAAACTATTCCTCTGGTAATACAATATTGCCACTACATTTAACAAGTGGAAAAACACACTTTAAAATGTGTGTAATAAAACAGAATTATTGAGTTGAGTAATGAATTACTATTTGGGTTCCAGTGATAAAGAATATCTTCCATCTTGATTTTCTTTATCCTATCATTTATTTTCATCAAGAAAAAATAGATGATAAGTAATGCGTTCACTGAATGTGTCAGATCTGTCTTTTGTACTCTGAGAGTGAAAGTAACGCCAGGAGTTTATCCTTCTCCATACAGACTTCGAAGAACCCAGTCTGGGGGGCTTCAAGCAGCAGATCCAGATGGCGGTCAGTTTAGAAGAGGGGGACTGCGGGCTACAGCAGGACCCAGACTAACCAGGACCCCTGAATCGTATGACCCTGCACGGTAAAGCTCTGTGTGCCTCTACCTGACCTCGCCTACAGTACTCTCAGTACTCTATTTTAAGGGTTTTGTATCAGCGAGGTCACTCTTATACTCCGCTGCCTTAAAATAATCTGGTTAAGTTCTCTCACCTCATTCTCACCTCCACCATTTCCTAAAGGGCTAAAATGAGAAGACACTTCTCTTAGGATATCAAATTGTGTTTTGAATGTATGGTATGCTTTATGTATTTTACTGTGAATATTATATTACCAATTAAAATAAATGAACTAGTCCCGTGTCTAATTTCTCTCTTTTTTTTCTGTCAGTGATATGAATATTCCATTCAGCCAGTGGACCAAGGAGCAGGTGTGTGGCTGGCTAGAGGACTATGGACTGGGCCAGTACGTCAGTCTCTCTAGACAGTGGGTTGAAAATGGACAGACACTGCTGTCTGCTACACCTCAGGACTTTGAGAAGGTCAGAATAAAACAGGACGGTTGATGTCACTTCAAACTAAACAACTAAATATCTTAAATTTAGGACTCAGTAATAATACATAGTATAAATCAAAATTATTGATATATATTTACATCCTAATGTTCAGATAAACTTAAAAGAGTTTATCAGGGTGAATTAAATTGCGTGGTGTGTGGGTAAACCACCAAAGATTTACCTCAATGTTTAGTTCTATCATGACAAACAGTCCTTTCTGACCTCAGGAGATGGGTATGAAGAATCCACTGCACAGGAAGAAGCTGCAGCTTGCTCTGAGGGCATTCACCACTAAAGTTGTAGAGAAATCGTCAGAGCTGGACCACATTTGGGTCACCCGTAAGACTCTTTCTCGTTCTCATTTGAATCAGATGTCCAAATAGAAAGTCTGACTTCTCATGCCACAAACCAAACAAAGAAATGTAATGTGTAAGATCAAAATGTAAATATATTAAAAAAATGCAAATATATACAGCATTCAAAACCAGGAACTGTATCTCAACTGAGCCGTTACAGGGATTGTGTTTTGACAGCTGACTGCTCGTGGAGCTTATCTTAGAATTAAAATGTTTAGTGAGTGAAGTGAATTAATGATTGATTGATTTTCACCCTTATAGGCTGGTTGGATGATATTGGTTTGCCTCAGTATAAAGACCAGTTCCATGAGGCCCGAGTAGATGGTCGAATGATACAATACCTCACAGTGGTAAGACTTAATCTTTCACGTACTGCTACATTTTCTAGAAAGATGCCTGCAAATACATTTATTTAAATTTCAAATATAAAACACTGTTAGGAATTTGTAAGTTCACTTATGTTCTTCTGCTGTTCACCCAGAATGACCTCTTGACTCTAAAGGTCACCAGCCAGCTTCATCATCTCAGTATTAAATGTGCCATTCATGTTCTTCATGTCAACAAGTTCAACCCCCACTGTCTTCGACGTAGGCCAGGGGAGGAGGTAAGCCAAGGTGGAAAGGAGTGGGTGGAAGATGAAATTGTGGTTTGTGTTTTACTGAGCTACTGCTCTTAGATGATGAACAGGTGTAATCACATCAGTTGTCCACAAGATGGTGATAGACAGACGTTGAATGCTCCCAGTAACAGAATATTTTTCCTTTCATACAATTGTGTCTAAAGTACTAGTGCTGTTTAAGAAGTGTGTTTAGGAGGAGGGTCAGTCGGTTATGAGTGAGATAGAAATGGGTATAATGCCAAATAATATTATTTTCAACTTTCTGCAGAAACAACCCTCTCCCTCAGAGGTGGTGCAGTGGTCTAACCATCGTGTGATGGAGTGGCTAAGAGCAGTCGATCTAGCTGAGTATGCGCCTAATCTACGGGGCAGCGGTGTTCATGGTGGGCTGATTGTAAGTACTGTAAATTTTGAGCTTTGGTGCAAATTTAACAGGGCACAGTGGCATCACATACTTACGTTATGTGCCTGGAGACCTAAATTTGTTGCTGTCAACTTCCATAGATCCTGGAGCCACGGTTCAGCTCAGAGACTTTGGCCCTGCTGTTAAATATTCCTCCCCAGAAGACTTTGCTCCGGCGCCACCTCGCCACGGCCTTCTCTGCCCTGGTGGGGCCTCAGGCCACACAGGAGAAGCGCGAGTATGGCAATGCCACAGGTCACGTTCCCCTCACTACCACTGCTAAAGTCAAGGTAAGAACACATTGTAACAATCAAAATGTTCTGTGGTTTTTACAGCACAAAATTAAAATGATTTATTAATGGGTTGGACTTTTGTGTGTTTTCAGCCAAAGAAGTTGGGCTTCACCCAATTCAGTCACCTGAGAAAGAGAAAACCTGATGACTCTGCGGACTATATCTGCCCAATAGACAGTGGAATACTGACAGTGAATGGGGTTTCCCGGTTGCCCTCTGCAGCACTCAGGGGCCTCAGCCCCAGCTTGGTCAGACAGGCGGAGAGGCCGGAGCAGCTTGGGATGAAACCTGAGACTAATGGCCCTAAACAATAATTTAAAAAGTACCACAGACACACCACTCACTCTCACTCCCCAAGTGACTTTTGTGAATCAGTGGAAATTCTAATGCAGAAATGCAACCAAGATGCATCGATGTGGTGATTTGCTGGATGGGCTGCAAAGATGCTGTGTTTAGCAGGTGATGTTATTGTTGTTAATGTATTTTTCACCAGATGTGGCTTACAACAATGTTCACCTAAAATGGTGATGAATGATGGCATTGTGTGGAATGTTTTATGAAAGCTGCTCCCTGCATTCCTTATACAGTCGGATTCCAAAGCTTATACTTTTGCTCATTTTACTGACCATTTTGTATTTAAACTTCTATTGATTTAGTTTAGGATATTGGTGCCATTTTCTTGTTATATATGAGGATTCGCTCAACATCATAATAATTGACACCACTTACTGTAAGCAATGATGTTTCTCATTCATTTTCTTTATGAGTGACAAAAAATTTGAAAATTAAATCATTTCGATTCTTGATGGTACAGTAATGATACTTTCCTGCACCTTCAAAAAAGAATTTTGGTACACCTTAGGATTCTTCTGCCAAAAAGCTGCCTTAAACAGTTAGCCTTGTTGGATTTATTTTAGAAGAAGAAATGGAAAAATCAAAAGCAGTTTGATATATTTAAATACATATTTAAATTTTATCTACATTTTATCATACTATGGAGTAAGTATGTAAGTATACTTGAAATAAAGTGTATGAGATTAACAGATGTTTTTAAGTTTATGACTTTAGGAGTTTCGTATTAATGCAGTATATCACTATAGAGAGGGGGACAATTTTGTGTGGTCCAAGGACTTAAAACATTTTAGAATTTCATCACTTCCTGAGGATGGATATCAGGGTCTTGAATGGGTAGTTGATTCAAGACTGCCCACTACTGGTCAAAAATGAAAAATGCAAGAACACTTTGCACCCAATTATTGTACCAGTGGCTGATAATGCTCCAGCCCAGGCTTTTTCAAGTAGGATAGCCTGAATATCTGGTTCAGTGTTGCTGACAAGACTGGTACAGAGTCTGTTTTAAGTTGGTTGGTAAGTTAATCAAAGTGAATGCATCAAAAATCAACTTTGTTTTGAGCACAGTTTGTGTATAGTAACAAAAAGAAAAAAATGTGATACATTGCCAACTTATCTTAACATAATTTAGCTTTAGCAGCTTTGTCTGCTTATATAGAGTTAGTCAGTTATAGAAGTCATGATCCCGCGAGTGTTGCTGACCCCAGAAAAATGTCTTGTGATTTGATGATATTGTACAAACAAAAGGATGTTAAACAATTTCTGACGGTATCAGAAAAACAAATCTCCATACACCATAATACAAAGCAATTACTATGTCTTACATGCAAGTAAAATACCAAGCAAAAGACAAGAAGTAGTTTCAAAAAAATAATGAAGGGCAATTACATGCTATATTGCATTCTCGGTCATCTTCATCAGTACGTCAAACCAAATAAAGGATCTCTGGATTGCATTGCACTCTTTGACCTGTCGCAAACTTGTCTGACTGGAGCGAAGGGGGGAGTCCTGAAACTTTTAGCAGGATAAAGTGGTGGTGATATGGCATTTCTTAAAATACTATAGCTCAAAGGCTAAACAAGACATATGATTTCCTTGGATAGGGTTAGACTTGCCCATAGCTTGCTGTTTGCATGCTTTTAACTAATGTCCACTTCATCAATACTACTGTATTGTAATTGTTATGCAGTTGCTGTATTTACTAAATGAGACAGAACTGCTAATGGTAGGAATATTCCATTTTACACAGACTGAACACTGTAATGAAACAAAGTCTCAATAAATGACACTGTGTCGGGGTGTTTTCCATCAGTTGCAGTCCTAGTGAATCTACTAAGATTCTGCTGGCGTGCCCGGGAGTGTGGCAGACAGGGCAGCAGTCAGCTCCCCTCTGAACCCTCCTGCAGAAGTGCACAGCCTCAATTATACAAAACACAATAATTAGGGAATCTTTTACCTCTGCATATCATTAGTTCCCTAACTGAGAACATCCTAATCAATGATTACAAATGACAGGTTCATAAATAAATTAGTCCTGCTGATAAGTGTGTAACACTACTCAATTGATCAATGTTAAATGGAAATTAGATGGATGCAGGAGTGGGGATTGGGATAGTGCCTTTTGTATATGTGAGTCATGAATACAAAGTGGGTTATTTTACAACAAATCTTTGTGTTTTATCAATGTAAATATGGAGAATCTCCCTCCCATTCTCCTGCTTTCTCTTGTTCAGAGTGTCTTATGTTTAGTTATTCCTCAGCCTCCTTTACTGATACAGGTACATGTAGTAAATGCAGTTTATTTGCCATAATGGAGACGAGGCTCAGTGAATAGGAAGCGTAATGTCCCTTCTCCGCAGCTCCCGATTAGTCGGGAAGCCAGGGCAGCTGGGTGACTGCCTGACATTGCTTCATGCATAAAGAAATGTAAAAAGAAAATACAGAAAAAAATACCTTTGGGGGAAATAAATAGGGGGAGGGGGAGGGGGCTGCAAAGGGGAAAACATAAATGGATAGATACATAAATAATAAATAATTAAATAGATAAATAAAATGGAAATTTAAATGGTAAAATAAATAAATAGGGGAATTAATGCAAAAGTAAAAAAATAAATAAAAGAGCAAATTAAAACAGAGATATCAGTTTATGTAATATTTTATTACTTAAAATATGCCTGTATTTTTTTTTGGTGCATTTAATGACATATTAATTTATTTACTGAATTATTTATTTATTTATTTCTGATTTTGGCAGTTTCAGACTTCCATAGTCCTCAAGACCAGCAGGTGTCAGTGTTGCCTTTGGATGTGTCATGTGCCATAAAGACTGTCAGTGATGAACCTTCACAGTTGACTCCATGAAGTGCACCACAGAGTGTTTAAATAGGAAAAAGCTTGTTTGCCTTTCATGCATTTTGCATGATTGTTTAATTTCCCTTCTTTGTACTGTTTGTGTTTGTCACTCAGGGGTAAGATTGCTGTTTGACGGCACTGCGTTGGCCCTTAGTTCGCTATAAAAAAGTGTGGCATGTTGGACTGCATTGCTACATTTGTAATTACACTTTAAGCCGGACAGATTGGAACATGGGTATCATGCCAGCACAAAGGACATGAGAGGATGTCACATCATTAATCAAATACTGGGCTCAGTCTGATGTGGTTCCAAATGAGAGTTTTGGAGTTTGTGCATTGGCCAGAAGGGTGATGGACAGTCCAGGATTAGAAATAAAATCAAATGATATTAGATGCAATGTTAAACACCTGAATAGTCAGAATACAAATGATCAATCTCAAAAACACAGTCAGACACACATTGTAGCATTGTGAAAAATAAAGTAGCTTTAATATGGCTGTACAACTTTCACATCAGGAATGTAGCCAGATTTCTTTCTATTTTAGTATCTGTTCTCCATTCTGTTGTGTCTGTGCATTTGGGTGGGTTTATTTGTGTGTATGCATGCATGTGTTAAGAGAGGATGGCATTGTTTATAATAGTGCATCTTAGCTAATTTCAGTAATGTGATCCAGCCTCCACTAGCTGACAGTTTAATAGCTATTATTTGTGTCACCCTCTCTCATAACACTTAAGCAGTAAATTGCTATGTGCAGGAGTCTGTGGTATGACTGACATCTTACCTTGCAATATGATATCTATTGTTTTAATTAAGTGAAAGCAATTGTGACATTTATTGGTTTCAAAGTTACTTGTTAATGGCAGTATAAGAAAAAAAGTGGAAGTAAATTATCACGGTTTACATTACATAAATAATTTGCAAACCCTTTGCTAATGATTACACATTATTCTCCCACTGTGACTGTCAATTCATTTGAATACATCACAAATAAAAACACTGCGCTGGTGATGCAACGTAAACCCCCTCTTGGCAATGCTTTCTCTCTTTTCTCTCCTTCTCTCTGTCTCATCTTCCCTCTTTGTGTTTGGGGGTGTGTGTGTGTGTGTGTGTGTGTGTGTGTGTGTGTGTGTGTGTTTATTCTGTAGCGCTTATGGTTGTGAAAATTTCCTTTAAAACTATAGAGGCAGACTTGTATTCTGTTACCAAGTGTGTTAGAGCTTTAAGTCATCACCCTGTCTGTTTGATCTATGGACTCACTCAGATGTCTTTCGTGGAGCGTAATCATGTTTTTATATGATGTCACTGGTCGTTCCTGTCATTAACTTGCCACCAGCTTGCCAGTTTGGGGAACATATTCGATGTTAGGGTGGTGCATGTGTTACATACTCCCCATCCAGCCACTAAAACTGTATCTGTCTCCAGCACACCAGTGTGTTCTGACAGGCCTGCCACAATGATGACTGCATCACCCAGATGCGGCAGAGCAACTTGCAAGCCAACCCTGACACGCCGTCAAAAGGAGCAGCCAGCCGTCTGCATGAGCCTTTTTCTGCCCCATCAAACCTCAGAACCCATCTCATCCTGTACAGCCAGCCACCATCAACCAGGCTGTTTCTCTCTGTTTACTTTCCGTGCTGAGTGCATACCATGTAACAGCCTCATTTGGCATAAATGCCATTTTATAATATTTACTCCCAAATTCAGCCGCTATAAATCTCCTTGAATTGTCTGCAGATGATCTGAACTCACCACAAAGAAACCGTGACAGTGGCGGTCCAAAACAAGCATGATGGGATATGATTTGGGGAGCTGAAGTAGAAGAGCTTGGTCATGATCAGCCCCCTAGCGCCAAAGGAGCTTTTTATTTGTAACCAAGGCAACTCCCTCCATGTCATGCTTAGCTTCTGGTCTGTATATTTCAGTGCCTGAAAAATGTGGTCACTTCATTGAGAGACAGGAGACAAATCAGTCACTACGAGATAAGACAGTTATAGAGACACCTAAAGAGCCACCCACTAAAGACTGAGAATGATGTCACCACTTTGATCATTTAATCAACATTGCATTTGGGCATTTGTTGATACAGATGAGACACTCTTTTATAATATTGAATGTGTTAAAAATTTGCCCTAAATGTGAGCAACTGGAAACAAGTCTTATTGAATACACTTACATATAAATCCAACAAGTCCTCCACACTAAAATACAGAATACATAATTTGTCCATGCATGCCCTCTGAAATAATACATAGAAGCATTTTCTGCTCTGATGGCTGGATGGCATTATTTTTCTGTACTTTCCAAAACTCTTACGAATCAGTGTTAGAAGATAAATCTGTTTTGTTATGTGAAAATTATGCATTTAAGATTTCAGCACAAAGGAGGATCGTAATCATAATTTAAAAAAAACGTTGACTGTCATTTGAAAACAGGAAACAAACTGCAGCCTCCAGTGTTGTTATTCCCCTTTGCTTCTGTCATGATTACTATGGCAAGCACATGTTATTTTGGAGAACTTGCTACTCATGCTGTCGTTGTTCTTGGGAGGACAGTCTCAAAAAAATCAAATTCAACTATAAGAGTTCTTCATTAAACATTACTCCTAACATTACTATATCAGGATTCCACAACCTGGAAACACTGACGCCAAACACAAAGGTCAATCTTAAAGGTCAAGTGACACTGCTAGGATATGTTTGGAGTTTTTTTGTAAGTGATCTGAGACAAACACACGGACAGGCAGAGAGAGCAAAATGACAAATTCTATCACAGCCATGGAAAAGGATCTGGAATACATAAGTGCAATGGGCTGATAAAAAGGTAGTTACAGCTGTCCGCCTCAATGTCTGAATGGTTGTTGTGGCTGCCAAAACTATCATAAAAGTGCTGAAACTCAAAAGAGTTCCCATGTCAGAGGAATGGAAGCAGTTTACCTCAGGCCATCATCATGGGTGATCAAGACTGACATGCATCACCAGAGGCTTTCATGTCCAATGAGAACACCTGTCCGACTCCCAGGGTCAAACTGGACAGAGGAATGCCATTGCAAATAACATTTCATATGTGCCACACTGCCTCAGAAGGCATGGTAGCATTGCGCATCATAGAAGGGCAGAGATACAGAAAATAATTCTAGAGGTTTTTGTTGTGCGATAACAAAATAATCCTAATATACAAAATTATCAGATAATTTGGGAATCACTTTCGAAGTGTTGTTTAGTAAAATCCAGTGATATGATGTATGCCTGTATTTAAACACACTATACTCCAGTCGTAGTATCTCTTCCAAAGCAGGTTTACCACACCCACTAGGAGTAATTGGCTCCCATTGTTTTCAAAAATCAATTAAAAACAGCTTGCAAAAGAGATACTTTTGCCTTGGTTATCCAAAGCAACATATGTATATAAGATTATAATAGTTATAATAGCATCATAAGAAGTATTTAGAACAGATCACTGAAGCTGGTGAAAGTGAGCAATGATGAAATATCTCAAGTGCAAATGCTGCTTGCACCCAGGCCCTTGCAGTCATCTTTTAAGGTGTCAAATATGTGTAAAAAGATCTTTTTCAAAACATGGTGTATGAAAATGGCAAAACTAAGAGTCTGCAGTTGTGCTAGCAGCTCTGTGAGGCTGTATTGAGTGTAGGCACAGTGAATTTGAGTTGCTCACATCAGAATGCTAACATGCTCACTATGATGTTTAATAAGAATTTTGTTAACCACAGTCATTTTAGTTTAGCGTGTTAGGATGCAAACATTTGTTGATTAGCATTAACACAAAATACAGCAAAGGCTGATGGGAATGTCGTTCATTCTGAATGTATTTGGATATAAACCAAAGTAATAGACAAGCTGGCCTGAGCAGCCGGTTAGAAATTGACTTATGAAGGGGACAGGTTGATGAATCTAAGAATGGATCTCTGACACATCCTGTTTACAAACTTCACAAGCTTACAGCAAAGGGACTGTTAGATGAAATGAGAGTACCTCATTTGAGAAATATTGTATAAAGAAATATGCACGAAAAAACAAACCCCAGCAGCCATGCTTGATGAAATTACAGACAAAAAATGGTCTCTGATGAATTGGCACTTAATTACTGCTTGATTAGCATAATTATGCATGTTAATAGCATCTCAAATGAATTGCAGTTGTCAGGGGGGAGGAAGCATCTGTAGTGGTGGCAGCCTGATACATATTTTCTCCTATCCAACAGCGTTGTCTAACTCTTCCCCTTAAGTGTTCACCATTAATCACTACACACTCCTTTTCCTTTGGAGTGAAATTTGGCATTTTGGGATAATTGGGCTATTATGGTGTGCTTGTCACATCTGTAATAGTAGGCTAACGAGCCCCCCCGTGTGCTAGCATTCAGAGATGATGGCAGAGCATGGGCACTGAGTGGCATGGCAGGTAAAGATATGGCCCAGTCATACTGAGACATATGATCCTATTATTTTAGCTATTACTGTACCTCATCATCCTACACCCCAAATATAGGCTTGATTTACACAACGACTCTGACATGGACTGATATAGACTGACGCGTAGGTGTATATGACATGTTAGCTTTTATTGTCAACAGATTAATATTGGATGTAATTCCAATACAATTTTACTGGTCAATTTCCAAACTGAATTTGAACACCCTAAGTGAATTTCCACCCTACACACAAGTGGGCAAGGCTACAGGCAGCTGTACTGGCAGCGTGTGGTGGAAACAAATAGCCTGTTTCCTTTGACACCAACACCAACAGAGGTAGCCATACTTCAGCCATGTCCTTCGCTAGATTGCAAAAAAGCCTGTCCCTGCATTTAAGAGTATGCCCGAGAGAGATAGAGAGAGAGAGAGAGAGAGAGAGAGAGAGAGAGAGAGAGAGGTTCAACGATTTTTACACAGAAACTGAATGAACACTTCTGAAGTGTTTGTAGTCTGACAGCTTTAAAAAGTTCAAAAGAAAGTACATTTAGGGTTGGCGTTTGTTGTACTGTGAATAGTCATAGTATACTGTACCATTGTCTAAAAATAGCAACTTGCTGCAGAATGACAGACTTTTCTTGTCTAAATAACCTTTATGCTGTGAATTTGAATCCTTTATCCTCCAAGAATCAATGGTGTGATGGATTACATTGATATCCCTCTCTGTGGCTTGCATCACAGATTCTCGAGATGACACATCTAATTTCATGGTAAACATTTCCTCCCACTGCCACTTCATCTGGCTCCTTATTATTGGCAGACATGGAGAGGAGCAGGAGTCTCAAGGTTGCAGGTGGCAGCCAGGAGCACTTATGGATTGAGGCAAAGGGCACGGTCTGAGATGAGCTCTGACTGCCTCATTGGGAATTCTCCTCAGGAGTATATCGCATTTGTAATCATCTCTAATCGCTTTTTATTTGTACCTGTGTCACAGGTAACAGTCTGCTGTAGGCGAACTGCAAGAATTCAAGATATTGAAAATTGGTAAATTGAAATCAAAGCACTAAAGACGTTCCATGAATCAGTGTCACGCTTTATATACACTTTGTCTCCTGTAAATTAACCTAACTATCTAAAAAGCATGTTTTAATTTAAAATATAAAAAAAGGCCAGGCTTTAGGTATGTGTAATTTGTGTGTTTAATTGGCCAAGCCATTGGCCTGTGTGGCAGGGAGTGCTGCATTGGATATTAACTCACTGACGCCTGGTGGTCTGTCATTCCCACAGACAGCCTCTTAATGCCCTAATGGCTCATTTACATTATTGATGAGCCAACCCTGTGTCACCTCAAACACAGACTATTTAAAGGAAATAATTTTATGCAAACTACATATTGATGCACCAATGATCAATTGGCCCTTGTTTTGTGTGTTAATAATATGCAACTGTTGCAGTGTGATGTACATCCTCAATTAGAGAGTAACTCTGAGTGCTGGCTGGCTCAAACAAGTGGTGCGACTGCATCATTTGTTCTGCTGACTGGTGGCAGAACCAGAGAAGCCTCTTGGATGACAAGTGCAATGTCTTCAACTCATAACTTCAGACCAGTGGACGATTCATCTTGACTTAGGTTGGATGAATGTGACATACTTCCTGTTTTCCAGGAAAATATTGGAGACAGCCCGCAGAAAACGCCCCCATCCATCCATTCATTCATCCATCCATCCATCCATCCATCCATCCATCCATCCATCCATCCATCTATTCATACATCCATTTCCTGGTTCAACTTATCCACAAACCTCCATAGATTCTTGAATAAATCAATGAACTCATCAGATAAGGAGTGGTCATACACTAGTAAAGAATGAGTTTACAGCACAATCCCATCAGACTTCAAATTTTAGGATGAATATGGACTTGGTCTTATCTTTTACTCCTTCCAACTATCTACCTTTGGTCTTGATCTTTACGTGATCACAGTGAGTGCAGTCATGTTCTTGATTACAATACTACATGGTTGTAGAGATCAATTTTATTACACACTGCAAACTGTTTATTGGTAACCCATTACCTTGTTGGTTTAAGACTTGTATGATAAGATCAAAGTTGTGATATGTATGATGACAAGAGGTATTGCAGTTATCGCCACAGAATCCTCATCCAATATTTTTATTTCCTCAGCGTATGTATCTTTCCCCGGGAGCCAGGACCAGGTGACATTTCATTATGCTTACTCATTCTTACTTAAAGAAATTTTATATATCTTCAGAAAGGTCAAAGAAGATAAATTTAAGGATCTGATTGATCAACTGCCTCAACTGCTCTCTGGGGACATCTCTTTTCTCCAAAATACAATAATCAATATTGTGATCAATTACATTTGTTGTTCACACAGTGATGCAAATGGGGTCTGCCAGGGCTGTTATTGTGTCCCTGACAAAATGGGGACATTGTTTGCATGCAGGGAGAATGCCTGTCTCCCACAGAATAGCACGCCGCACTGAGTGACACAGAGGATTTGTCTTTCTGATTGACTGGTGTCATGCTTAAATGCTCATCAATCTCTTGATTTCTAAGAGCCATTGCTGAAAGAATCAACCCTGCATAGACCCACTGTTTGGAGCAACAAGGTAGTGCTGTTAACTTCAACAACAGCTACTTTTCCAGAGGGTCTGTGGCAGAAAGATTGATTATTATTCCCCATATGGACTGTGAGGAGACACTGGGGTCATGCTTGTCTGTGTATCATCATTTATATCTATGACCTACAAGGTATATGGATGTCACCACTTCCCATTCAATCAAAGATAGATGACCAATATAAATCATTTAAGACTCTGAATACACCTACACAGCTCACAGTTCCTCAGTCCATAATAGATTATTTCCTTTTGTTTAGGAAAGTCCTATTATGTATATGGGATGCATCTTTCACTCCTTATTTTTCTGAAGATATGCACACATGCGCATGCACAGAGAGCTGAAATTGTTCAACTTGTGGTTAATTAATGTCCCTCTTAGAGGTCAGACCCATTTGCCCCTTTGCCCCTTTCCTTCACTGACAAGGCATCTCTGGCAGTGCCTGCCTCTCTAAATTAAGAAGCCCATAAAACAGCTCCTCTTTCAGGATCTCAATCATAGGGTGAGGACCCATCACCACCCCTTAGGGCCCCTCGTAGCCCACTGAGCCCCTTTTAAAATGAATTACCTCCGTCTCCACTAGTGCCCACTGATCCCAGTCAGATTGATGGCCAAGTATAAAATGTCCCTCTTCACTTTTGGCCCTTCCACATATATCAGCCAGGAGGCCCATCGTTTATCAGGCCCAATACTAGTATTAAGTATGCTGACTGCTACCATTAGGATAACATATAATAATGTAAAAGGGTTTAAGGAGGGGTCTTTGCTTCTCAGAGGTTGCTGTCATAGGCACAGATTTAAGTTGAGGGAAATTTGTTGTGGATAATATCAGAATTTCCCTGAAACTCTACTTGGTGTTGGTATAATAACTGTAGTTTTAGAAATATGTGGAATACAGGGCAGCACATACAATCATTTATTTAGAAATTAATCATATTTAAACTGCATACATGTAGCACTTTTATACAAAAAGTTTCTCATGTATAATTGACCCTATACCATCCCACTTTCATATGGGTAAGATGGGGCGTTTATAAAGGTCAGGGTAGGAACAAAGTAATAAGAACTGGGAAAGCAAGGGGCCGCCGTAAGAAACAGTTGTGGATTAGATGAAATGGAAATTGGTGGCATGGACCTTTCAAGATGTGATGTCAACATGAGTCCAGCTGAAGCAAAGAAAAGTGACAGAGGTTGTGACTGTGTCCCAGATGACAAAGTGTCACTCACACAGTGAAATAAAGTCCTCCTCTCTTCAGAGCAGCAACCTCTCCAATGCCTGTCTGCCAATCAAAGAGCTTTTCTTAGGTGTGAGACAGCTGGTGTCACAACTGAAGGCCAGCGTTACTGTCCTGGTCACCCTTGGCAGCATTCTATTGCTGAAAATAGTGTGTTAGGACCAACTTTTGCTTTTTGAGGAACTTAACCCTGTGTATTTGTGTGTGTGTGTGTGTGTGTGTGTGTGTGTGCATGTGACAAAAATAACAGCAAGAGAGACTTTGTTCTCAGACTAGTGAGCAACTAAAAGTTACATGCAGATGTCGAGCTAATAATTGCTTACCAAAATGACCATGCCCATAAATGGCAAAAAAGTGGGATATATTTTATTACTTATATTTCATATATCTTTTATAATATATAATATATCTTATATATTTGATTTTCAAGTCTTTCTTTTTATTTATATCCTGGTGGCTTCTGTATTTGAGACAAAATGACAAGAGCTCGGTTGGCTAAGAGCAACTGGGCCACAAAAAACATCTAACAATTAAATAAAATTCAAATTAAACATGGTGAAGACCTACAACAAGAGAAAGCCAGCAGCCTAACCTGGAACAGGTCCAAAAGACCAGGACAACACCAAGAAGAAGGAATGCATTTCTATTTTATGTGTTTAATCATGAGTGTGTTTGTTAAAATGGTTCTATTTGTCCCCTGATGTAAATCAAGGCTGCCTCCTTCACCTCACTTTGAACATGTAAAAAAACAATTAAGGAAGGAGAAGGAAATAATGGTGTCCATAATGTTTTGATATACACAAAGATGGTGTAGATATTCTGATGGCTCTGACGCAAACAGCAGCAAAGCAGTTTCCCTGCCTGGACGTGATGGCAGAGGAGAAAAAGGGCTCCATATAAATGGGAAATTAGCGGGGAGCATCGTCAAAAGTAATTAACTCCCCTCCTTACCACTGTCCATTAGCCCTGACATGATGACACAGGAGGAAAAAACATCCATGTCAACTCTGGCAGCCGCCTGCACTGATCAGATAAACATTTTTTTGTTTTGTTTTGACGCCTGATTACAAAATGATTAGCCAGCGTGCCTGTCTCCTCCTTACCCTTCACCTCCCCTGTGGCTTGATTGACAGACGAGGTGATATGCTGTTGGGTCTGTGCAAGCTGTCTACCACCCTTACTGCCACACACACACACACACACACACACACACACACACACACACACACACACACACACATGCACACACACATACACATGCACCATGCACACACTTATTGTTTGATATTTAACAAGACTTTGGAGCTCTTGTAGTTATATTCGTACAAACATGTATCATGTGGCAGAAAAAAAACTACAGGATATGCTTTCTCAAAGGTAATCATTCTGTCTCTTATCATAGGAAACTCTATAAATATATGAAAATATATTATGATGAATTGTGTGGAATAAATCACCCACTGAATCACAGATATTTGTGGAATTTCTGTTCTCTCTTTACCACAACCATGAATGAGTAGTAATAATGACTGTTCTACACCCCCTTAGATGTTTGGAAATACTCTGGATTCCAAAACAAAGAACGACAGGAAAATTAGAGGCAATTTGAATTCCCATCTCTGTGACAACCATTTAGCTCTGTTCACCGAACTCCAGGTTAAATTAACCAATGTTACTGTAAGTTACACTTACGTAACATACTTAAGTGTTGGTTAAGTCATACTGACATTGACATTTATTTAAATTTTCGCTATGTTATGATGCAGTGTGTTGTGAACGTTATATAACATTTTGGTCACCAGTGAATTAAGCTAATGTTGTCTAGGTAATGTTAGCTATGTAGCTATATAGCTAATTTGTTTCATCTTTTACCTCTGATTCCATTTTTATGCTGTCTCAGCAGAGTTGCAGTCAGTTTTTCCTCTAATATTAACCATAACATTAATTTGGCCACAGTCCAGAAGAAACATTTCAAACCAATTAGAATTTATTTTATTTGACAGATACTGTTGTTGCATGTACATTTAAAACCATTATGCATGTGTTTATCAACCACAACAACAACAATAAATGTGAGTTTGGTCATGTAATAGGCTGTTTGCATGTAGAAATGAACATTAAAGCATTTGTACAAGTATACAGTATTTCCACTGCAAGTCTGCTTTACTGCTCTCCACTCTAACATTACACTGCTGGAGTTCTGCAGCTAATATTCACATAGGACTTTATGCAAAAAAAAAAAAAATGTATGTTTGTATGTTTTAGAGCCATTTTAATAGTTTAAATGATATCATCATGATTATCACAATAATATTGTGAATCTCGAATATTGATGTTGAATATGAAGTCTTCATATTGTCCCATGCCTATTCACTATACTACTTCTGTATAGTCCCTACTAGAGAAGAATACATTCATAAAATATTATTGTGTACCCTTTTTTCCTTGGGAGTTTACAAGGTTAACCATACTGTCATATCCCTGTGGTTGATCATTTACCAGTAACTCATGTTTGGCACCAGCTTTACACAGTTTTAGATAAGACACTGATAGCCTCTTGGTAGAACAGTGTCATCGGGTCCAGTCATGCATACACTCATGTATACTCCACTGTGGTCCTGCATATTTTATCAGCACATAGGAGTTGTGTTTAGTCACATTGTCCATTGCTTAAATAATTATTTTGGAACATCTTTATGATCCAGTGGTTGAGGTGAAGCGGAGTTAAAGAAAGCATTTGATTTTGATCACTGATGAAATAATGGATGATGACCATGTGATTACTTGTTTAGATAAGAACGGACAGAGCACAGATAGATGCCCTTGTGTTGTTTCAGTAGCAGTAGGAATGTTCATTGATCAACCATGAGGCTGTAGGAGCTCATATTTTGATAAGGATGTGATAAAAGGAAGATAAGGACAATATCTTAAATCTTTGGCTGAATTGATTTACTGCCGGTGTGTGTACAAACGACATATAACCTCCTTCCTTCCTAAACCATTTCTTGGATAGAGCCAAAGGAGACTCAGTCTATAATAAAACTATGATTTCTTCTCAGTACAAAGTAATCATGTATGAAATATGTAAAATATGTTCAATTTCTTGTGTCTGCATGCACTGTCTGAGTAGATTTTAGAACATCTATTTTTATACACAGCAATTTTGAAAACATTTTGCTGTACCTGTAACTGTTATCTGCACTAAATCCACAATTCAAAATCAGACAGACCCCTCTTAACAAGAAAATGAAAACATACATTCTATCTATCTATCTATCTATCTATCTATCTATCTATCTATCTATCTATCTATCTATCTATCTATCGATCTATATTGTATTATACAATATGTATATTGTATAATATTGTTTTTCCCTTTGGAAATTCTATATTACTGAAATATTTGTAGTCAACAGTTTAACAGAATTTCAGTGTTGTTTCAATCTTTTTAACAGTTAATCTCTTGAAAATGTTATTGTCAAAATAAAAAAATGTTATTTGCTTGTATTTCCTTATTATTTTTATGCATTCTGTCTACACTGTCTACACAAGCTTTATATCAAATATTCCTCATAGTTACATACCAATTTGCTTTTCATTGTAAACCTATTAAGTGTCTTTAACATAAAACAAAACTAGCTGTTAAGCTATAAAGTCATGGTAACCAGTGCTTGTTCCTTTCGATGCTATAAATGTCTATCTTCATTTCCCCCAATTAGAATAATAAAAGGCAACGTTTCAACTTTGGACCTAATTTACAGAAACTGTATCCTCTAGGAGTACTGCCAAGATTATTGACAGGATAGTATTACGGTTCCATAATAGTAACCCATTGCTGTAAAGTCATCATATTCATAAATTAAAAGAGCACTTTAAAGTGGCTCACATAAAGATTGATGTAGCTTGGATAAATCCACATCTACGTTTGCATTATTTTTTTTTAACAAATCTGATCTAAAGTAGAAAGTAAAATACTTGAAAAGAATGAAAGTTAAAATGTCACATTGTTTACTAAACACTGTGAGTTGGAATGTTCAAGAGAATAAAGTAGATGGATGGAATAAATACAATATCACAAGTCTAACAGTGCTAAACTCACTGACAATGTGAATCCAAGTTTTGTCTGTATCAATCAAGACTGAGAAGTGTCTTTCTTGACCAGAAAAACATAAAGGACTTTGGCTTCCTTTCCCTAAACATCATCTAACCATCATCCTTCAGTAACTGTTGTGCAATCAAACAGATGTTTATGCTCGTTACGCCCTGACCTGCCACAGAATCATGTGTTCCCCCACATGGTAATGTGCCTTGGCCTTTGATCTCAGAGTGGCTCTGGAACAGCAGTCACATTTTAAAACATGCTCTCGCTCCTGCTAAAAAATAATTAACCAAGTCACTGCAGAAAAAAACAAAAGACTGACTGAAGGATTTCCACATTAATGCTCAACTGAAAAGCAACGCGGTTTGTTATTTATAGACTAAAGGCATACATGTGGGTGATCAGATATGGTGATGGTTAATCTTATTTGCAAACATAACATTCAAAAGGGCTTCGAGGATTTCTCAGAGCTAATTTTGGGAATTCCTTTCCTTGAAAACATAAATACTTTTTGCTATCATTATTAATAGTTAAATATAATTCGATTACACAAGAATCCCTGTGATCACCTCATACTGTACAGGAAAGAAAAGAAGCTGTGACAAGACGATTGTAACATTTTAGCTGGCTACCTATTATGGGTGCATACATGTTACTCTATTCATCTGCTGTGACATGGACGATATTTACCCCTAGTGATGGTTGATAATTTGAAGAACAGGTTAGCACTCGTTTGTGGTAGTGGAAGAAAAAAGAAATAGAGTTGGATATATATTCTTACACACAATTTATGAGCGTTCTCCTTCAGAGACTTGGTGAAATCTTCAATATTCATGTTGAGATGTGATGAAGTCATACCTTGGTTCAAGACCTTCCATTATGCTACAACAGAGACTGGATGCTTGGCCGATTATAAATCACCTTGGAAACACACGGTGATGCAAAATCCATAATGTGAACATCATGCTTAGAACAATATTTAAGCATTCAGGAGCACTGCTACAATTGCCTGTTAGCATGCATTTTGCATTTATTTACCAATTAAAAATGCATTTGGTATGGATTGGAAAGTACTATGCAAAGCTGCATTGCTCCTGTAAACAGATTATGGTCCTTGGGGACAGTGTGGTATTGAATGACTAAATAGGCCTACTATGATTTATTATAATGCATAAGAGAAACAGGGCTCCTACCCTCAGTCCCTTCACTCCAAGTGGGGATTGGGATATTAGCATATTGCTAGCACTATTACACTTCTTCAGTTCATAGTAAACATGACTTATCTGTATTATTTCATTTTAGTTCATTTTTAAAATGTAAAATTATCTGAATCGTTTTGCATATTCTATACAATATGGTAGTGGCAGTAGTTTTAATGCAGCCTTCTGAGACTGATGTTGTAGGAAAGAGGAACTCATAGCCTATTCAATGAGAGTTGAGTTGCTGTCTCGCTCTCACACACAAATGCAAACACACACACACACACACACACACACACACACACACACACACACACACACACACACACACAGACACATATATACACACAACATACACACACACAAAATAGCCAAAAGACTGCAAGTTTTTCTTTTCCTTAAAGGAATATGAGAATCAAGCTCACCCTGGACTCTGATCTCCGAGCTTTGGCGTACACAACATCAGTAGGGGCTACACAGCCCATGTTAAACAGTGAGTAGATGGGAGTGCTCCATGAGTGGGAGAGAGGTGTTCGTTAAGGCCTCTTTCATTTCAGTTGACGGGTTGAATGCTCCTCAGAGCAAGGGGAGATTTGGGGCATCACTATATGTGACAGAAGAGATTACAGAGGTAATCCTGCCTGTTCACCAGGGAATCATCTAGTCTTAAACTTACTCTTATTAACTGGTTCGCACTCGCAGTCGGCGTAATTAACCAATCTCTTAATTTACACCTATTTGATTTAGTTTCTGTATTCAGCAGAGCAATTGAACTAAATATCTTTTATTCCATGGCTCAGCTATGTTTCTGTCTAAGGCCCAGCTATTATCCTTTTAGCTGTGGGTTTGCAAGACTTTAGAATTACTAGTCATGTAGTTTTGTATTACAATAGGCCTATCCAGCAGTACACTTAATTACAAGGGTTCCTGGCTGAGTCAAAGGTTTTTTACCCCATAGACTCGTCAGGCAGTGTTATAGCAAGACCTGAGCCAAACTTTTACAATGAGAGTTTCATATATTAGGTTTGAGACCATTTTCACATTCTGCAGATTGATTTATTTTGTCCAATTTGGCCTTTCATCCACAAAAAAGGCTTTCCTATGTGTATGAATTTCAAAGTACTGGCCCTGCTTTCTACTGTGGGTGGTAAATGCCTGGGAATTGACATGGCATCATTCAAAACACACAGATTGTCAATATTAATATCAGATTATAGTAGATTTATGAGATTTACACACTACCAATACAATACATTAGCTTAAACATCTACATACAATCTACAGGAAGACAGCAACACACTATCATATCATAACTGTAACAGGGGTGTTTCCTCTTGCTAGTCCTGCTTTGGGAACCTTTGAAATGTAATTTGATTTTATCAGTCAGTAAAAAAAAAACCTCTTGTCCGGGTCAACTGTGCGTGTCATGTGATTACAACATTGTACTCCGATAAGGGAGGCATTTCAGTATGAATGAACATGTGGCCTTTGGCCTTGTATGACTCTTTCATTATGAGAGTCTCTTAAGTTGTTGCTGTGACTAGTCTAACAAACCAGCTGTTTCAAATAACCTGAAAGGGGATAATAATTATACTATCTTATAATAAAAAATAAAATAATATGATATTAATAAAATATAATAAAATAAAAATATATGCTATAATATAAAAATATTGTTCAATTTTATATTTAACTTTTTTTCTTCCCAAGCTGGGAACATCTGGTGGAGGCTACTGTCCATAAAGTCTCCAACTCCCACCTCTGAAAGACTTTCTCATGCATCCCATGGGAGGCTGGGGACATGGAGTCTGAGTGGGCTCTGGGCTCCGCTGTGGTCAGAATGTCATTGGTGCCTGTCGATGCGGAAACCTAAGAACCCACAGGTGGACACCAGCAGCGATGGAAGCTCTTGTGCTGAAGAAGAAGGTTTTGCAGGCTTAGTTGGCTTTTTGGTCTCCAGAAGCAGCACACAGTTATCAGGAGGGCAGAATGCCCGCAGTTGCAGAAGTAAAAATTCGATTGTCGGAGGAGATCGGCAGGCTATGGAGAAAGACTTTTAGTTGGCCTCAAGGAAGTTTTGGCAAACCATCCAACGACTCAGGAAGGAAAAGAGCATTTTCAGGAGCTCCTGAACCCATCAAAGATGTTCTTTGTGAAGAAGGCAGAGTCTGAAGACTCAGGGGAAGCCTTAATCATATCCCTGGCAGAGGTCACTGAGGTAGTCAAGAAGCTACTCGGTGGCAAGCAACTGGGTGTCGCCCCATTGAGATGGTCTACCGCAACCTGTGGGTCTCCACCCACGAAAGTGTTGTAAGGATCTTGAAACGTTGGTTTTGTATGGTCAAAGCAAGTTCATTCTTTTGGTTTCTATTCCACATTAATATCACAGTTATTACAGACTGCAAAGCTTGGAGTAGAGCAACTACTACTTTGCATCAAAACAAGCCAGTTAAGGTGGTTCAGGCATCTGATTAGGATGCCTCCTGGGTGCCTTCCTTTCGAGGTTTTCCTGGCATGCCTCCGAAGGAGATCTTGAGGTAGACCCAGAACTCGCTGGAGGGATTATATATCCCATCTGGCCTGGGAGCACCTTGAGATTCCAGGAGTAGCTGGAAAACATTGTTGGGGAGAGGGACATCTAGTAGGGAATACCTTACTTAGTGTGCTGCCTCCAGCGACACGTCCCCAGATAAGCGGAAGAAAATGGTAGGATGGATGGATCTTCCCAGGCTGGTACCTTAGTGCTAAAATTAATATTTTAATAACACAGTGCTACATAGCCAACAGTACTTAAGCTAACACTATGACCCTGCTATCCTGTTAATAGGTCCCTGTCAAACAACACAGCCCTCATTTGATTCAATGAGACCACTGCATTGGTACAACAGAGTCCTTCAGCTGAAATGTTGATGGCATGGTTAAGCACCACTAGAGGTGGCCTAGGAAATGTATTTATTTATGTACTTTATTTATTTAGTTTTGTGATTTTGATGTTAGGGTGTATTCCTTTGGTGCTACCTTTGTCTTTTTCACTGTATTTAATTAAATGTTTTAATAAAAATATACTTTTATTCAACACTTTTGTACTTTTGTATTTTTTTACGTACAACACTTTGTATTGTTATTGAAAAAGGATATTTCTTAAGTCATAACTTTTTTTTGCAACTCCCCTGAGACCGGAGATGTAGGTTGACCAGATAATCAGCAAATTAAACATTGTGGGCTTGACTATGTACATTGAGAAATACAAGTGAGACAGTCAAACTAAAACAGGTGAACTATGGATCTGTGGTCGGGTGTTGACAGGAACAATATCCATCAGGCAGAGCTGAAGCCGCCTTGCTGTCATTCTGTGATTGGATTAGAGCTGGTCGTGCATGGCTGCTAGCTACAAGAGAACCCCAGGTGCTTCCTGTCGTCTGGCCTCAGAGGCCTTTGACAGTTTACCTGGGTTCAAAATTGACCCAAGATACTCTCAGTTGGGTATAGGTTTGAAGGAAAACCTATACACTTTTAAGAGCAGTTTCACTGAAAAACCCCAAAACTGTCCTGTGAATGTTTCACAATTTGAATATGTTTTCATGTGGATGACTCTAAAACATAGTGAAAGCAATTTTAAAGAGATAATAATGTGTTTTCCTGTTTGCCAGCATCACACACCCATAGTAGGCTCATATACATCCACACAGGAATACTGCTAAATTAATAACATTCCAATTATTCTGTACGTGATATTGACTGTCTACACAGAAATGAATGTTTTCCAGCAAAAGTGAATGTAAATTGGAGATGAGATTGGTTACTACTCTTTTTTTTCAGCCTGCTTCCTTGAGTACAATGACTGGATGGAGACTCAAAGGTTTTTATGTTGTAATAACCATATTTACCAAAATCAATAGCACAGGAGAGGAGGCAATGATGCAGGCTAACTGAAGGAAATGAAATCAGACACAACAAGAGAGGGCAGAAGAAGTGAATAAGGTGATTTGTATTGAAGAGTAGGCTTTTCATTAAGCACAAATTCTTTGAGCGTTGGCCTGCATCATTTATTTGGAACAGTTATTTTGTTTTTAAATCACAATGATCAATACATTAAATATTCTGTATCAGCACTATTTCATGATTGCTATTGTCCTCAACAAAATAAGTAAGTCATTATGTATTTACGTATGTGTTTTACATCTACAGTAAGCTTTATATACACTCACACTCTGTAGATGAGATCTTATGTACAAGTGTGCATGCACTGGCATGTTTTCTCTTACACATAGCCCTTTCTCTCAAGTTTCAACCATTACTTCAATTTCTCTACTCTGTTCATCAACATTATTGCCCCCTTTTCAGTTCTTAATTAAAGCACACAACCCCACCCCACTTTCCACATCAGTTCTGAGACCCCTGTGCAGTAGGATTATGGGATTACACCAGTAGGGTCCATGCCTGTGAAAGCCCTCTGTAGCAACCAGCGTACAGCTAGGAGCCCCATGGCACAAAGGAATTCTAGGTGGAATTCTTCAGGAGGACTAACGGAGCCGTGGCCTTTGTAAGCAGCACAGCAGGTCTCTGCCGGCATCCGACTGCATGTTTCCATACTGAACTACAGCAAGAGTGTACAAAAATGATTATCCATGTATTCAGTGAATTGGAATTCCATTAAGTCGGAATGCCAAAATTGCCCCTGAAGAGGTGTGTTTGTGTGTGTGTGTGTGTGTGTGTGTGTGTGTGTGTGTGTGTGTGTGTGCTGGTGGTGGGGCGTGGGGCGTTGGGCGTAGGGGGTAATGGGGGGG
>NW_019525519.1:1372859-1390359 GCF_002814215.2 Seriola lalandi dorsalis | reverse complement strand
ATTTCTAACCAAATCTCTTTTTTGTTGTTATTTCTTGTGCAGTAATGTTTAAAATTCACCCTAATCAAATAATGTTTTATATATGCAGCTTCAGGTTTCATTTTGTCGCTATACCTTCTCATGAAACATGGCCATAATCCACTTTGTGGTGGCAGAATACTTACACCATTCATATCCACAGCATACAACAATGTCTGATTTGCTCCTCTTACTTTTGAGTTTGTGCTCATTTCACAAAATTTAAAAAGACAACAAATGTCAAAGATATAGATCAGATTTTTGGAATGCCCTGTTTTATATGTTTGTGTGTACATTGCATGTGAATGTCTGTGTTTTCATGTGTCTCTCTACATCAGTAATTACCCTGGCATTAACAACCAATGCTATAAATCCCTGCTGCAATTAAATATGTTTTGACACAAAGGATCTCCCCAAACTTATCATTACTGGTGTGCAAATTACACATATACCTCTGACATGCGCCCCCAATTAGTCACTTTATACTCTTAATTAAGCAGCATTAATCTTGTGTGTATGTAGAAGCTGTGAGCTGAAACTGGCAGCACCGCAGGATGAAATGAAATAAAAGGGTGGAGGTGGGGAGGGTGTGCTGGAATGTGCATGTTGGGCCTGGGCCTGGTATATTGTACTGTGCGTCACGCTTCGATACACAGAGACAAAGAAGAGATTAGGAATACACTCCACTATATAGACATATGTACATAATAATCTCTGCTGGATACGGCTGACATCCTGAGACGATAAATATACAAGTGATTGTCTTGATTAAAATTATGTCTTGATTATTATAATTAAGTATGGAAAGTCCTTTGAGTGTGATCACATGTTATTTCTTTCGCCAAAGCACATTTCATATATGTTTCAGTTTCCATGTCAGTACCCGTCAGATGAAAATACATATTTCTGTATGTTTACTTGCTCTGATTCACAATCCGCTGTGACCTACAGCACTGTGTCCTGACCCAAACACTCCAGTTTATAAACTGTGACTTTTCACACAAGGCCTGAGCAGTATGCTGCCCATCCTTGCCAAAACACATGAGAGATTCCTCTGCACATCCAGTCTACACACATTCATCAGGCCTCCCACCTAGTCCGACGGTGTCCCTTCATCCTCCATTATATTTCCAATTAGGCTGGATTTTCAGGATTTAACATCATTTTCCCCGGTACAACCCACTGTTTACACTGCGAATGTCTCTATGGGCGTCACTGTGAATTTTTCAAGCCTAGGAAACCATTAGTGGCAGGGAAACGTAGTGTCACATATACAGTAATGGAGCCTCTGTGCTAATATTTATGACACAAGGTGGTGTGTTAGTGTTAGTAAAAGCCTGTGCCTTTCTGCTGAAATGAGGAAGGTGTGCTTCAGATCCCAATAGATGTATAAAGCAGTGTATAATTTTATCCTGTATGCACTTTTATTTGCAGCCACATGAAAATATATGCAGTATGCACACATTCAAATACAAACAATAACACTAGTTAAGATCATGTATTGCGTTTTTTTTTTTTTAAAAGACATGAAATGATATCATGCAAAGAAAATATTATATAACAAATTACCCTGTGTATACTGCACATCAACATCAGATTAAAACAGAAAATAATTATCTTTGGTGAATGGATATCCATGTACCATAGTATGCATGGAAAAGATATACAGTATGTAACAAGCTGTTTATCTGACTCTGTCCTCAGTCTCCCGCACATCTGGCCCTTAAATTACAGCTGCTGAAAACGAGGAGAAATTTACAGTGATCTTGACAGGGTTTCAGACTGGGCACAGAGCCCAGTCCCCCTGCCTCACACAGCCTTGGAGCCCTGAACACACATGGGGGCCATTATTTGTAAAGTAGCTGCGGTGGCACCAGGGAATGATTTGAAAGGAGTGTGTGCGTGTGTGTGTGTGTGTGTGTGTGTGTGCATGTGTGTGTAAGTTGGAACATGCAGCCCGAGTATGTTTACTCTCTGTTATCACATCCACACATCTCCAGTAAGTGGCGGGGAGAGAGTGTGCCGTGTCGAGGAGGAGATATGGGGAGATTATTGTGCTGTTTAAACCCCAAACTCTCCCACCCACTTCTCTCTCCTTGAAAATGGATTATCTTTTCAAGTATTGTTAAGCACTTGAGTGAAATGTTCACACACACATTTATCTCACTTGTCGTTTGGCAGTGAAACCCTGCCACATGTGTTCATTATAGTGGTAGATAAAGTACAACTTAGTAAGTCTGCTTGGATAGCAAAGAGATCTGGAGGTTAATAAGTGATACTGGAGTGAACTTAAAAATAGAACATTAAATAACACATTAACCTGAGGAAATACAGTGAAAATGTGTGTAAGCAAAGCCCCAAAACTCAACAGACATAAAAGAAAAAAACAAAAAACAAAAAAAAAAACTAAATACAAGAGAACCAAAAGAAGGGCGGGGGGGGGATACAGTAATAAGGGAAAGGGGATAATATCTCTGGCGTGCAGCCCCACAGTAAAGCCACTGGTTGGTCATGGCTCTGGGCTGTAGACGGACCGTCTCCTCACAGTGCTGGGTGAATTAGGCTGTGGTTCCTCTGCAAACCTCAGCCAGCCTCAGCAATGTGCTAAACCCAGACGTGACTTATGGCTACCCACCAGAGATTTGGCCTCTGGACCCAGGACTTGCACCGCAGAGCGGAAAGGCAAAAGAAATTTCATCACAAACACCACAAAAAGAAAGTGGGACAACGCATGACATATGTACTGCTATGGTAAGCTTCATATAATTGTACTAAACTCTCTATTCTCCAGACTGAGTATGGTGTAGCTTTGCCAAAAGGCACAGTTCTGAGCAGTGGCTGTCCGGCCGTGTTCGCATTCGTGGTCTGCTGGTCAGTACAAAGCCACAGGGCAGAGATGTTCTCCTGAGGTCTCATGACCACAGCTCCAAGGGATACTCCCAAGTAGGACAGCTATGAGTACCAGTGGTTGGAACTGGTTTGAGAACATGATCTTCTTTTAATATAATGCTTGCTATTCCAAATTTCCTCAAATAAAAGATTCACCAAATCCTTGAAAGGAAAATTATGTGTATTTCTAGGAAGAGTGAATAATGGATTACACCAAGGCCATCTCATCGTACATGTGCTACAATGTGAGAATACTCAGTGTCTGTACAAATATGACTAAAAGTACAGTGGAAACACAAACAAAGGAAAAGAAAAAAAATGATTCCTTTCCAGTTAAAAGGCCACAATTAAGTCATTATATAACAAGCAAAACCACAATGTCAGTGCTGTCTTCAGCCTACTCTGCACGCACTCCAGAGTGACTTTAATGTTCTCTCCTTGTTAAAACATGTTCTGATAGTTTAATACACAACTTTGAATGTAAGCTGATACAGGACTCTTGCTATTTTCTAAGTGCCACTCATATCACAGAGGGTAACGCTCAGTTAATCAGACTCTGTTTGTGCATCGTGCTTTCCATAGAGTCTGGTTTTCAGGCTTCAGCTATTAGATGCCATGCCCCGTTATCATGCTCAAGTTTGCCCCAAGACATAAAGTGACTACTTATTTATTGGTCAAGTCCAACCTGGGATGGATACTCATTAAAACAATTGTATAACTAATTGTACTGTCCTTAGCACTGGCCCATTTTTAATGAATGTGAGGTTATGATTTTCAGTTCATCCCCAGAGGCAATTTGTTAGTCCTTATCCTTGACATAAGAATTATTCACCATCTTTGATGAGATTTACAGTTTCATTTGCAGCATGCAGTCATTTATTGATCTGGAAAAGCTTATTAGCAATCCCTTCCACATTCTCTCTCAAAAAATGTATCTGTCATCCCTCACGTAAAGCAGCAGGTTCCTTTGAGAATCTATGGCTTTGTCAGTTACACTGTGGGGAGTTAAAGAATGCCCTACCATAATGCACAGCTGTCTAGTCTGAACAATACACATATTGACACTTAAAGCTTCAGGGTATGCTCATGCTATTCTGCATTTTGTGAGAGATCTAACCCGTTATCTCATTTTGTGTGGTAACTCCCGAAGCACAGTTCGCACGCTCTAGTCAGAGTAAAACTACAATAACCTCCCACCGGCATTCTGTTCATCGCTGACTAATAATGCTCACACGTCATCAAGCCCCACCACTTCCGAAAATAAAAAAAAAAGTGCCCACTGTCATTTACAGTACAACAGTCAAAACTGACACTATATCACCCTTGTTTGTTCTGCCTAAAAAATGTGCCACACAGTGTTCCCACACACTGGCTTTATGTAGTTCACATTCATGCGTACAAAGCTGTGAAATTTGGAATATATATATATATATATATCCATCCACAACACCACTACATCTGTACCACATAGCAATCATCCAGCCCAATCAGCAGTATTGCACAGCTTGCTGAAGCTTCATTTTGATCTCATCCATTTGTATTAATATGACAGACTTTTATTAATTTCCTAAAATCATATTCCATATGTATATATATGCAGGACAGTGTTGTGCATTGCTGCGGATTGGTCTGGAATCACGAATATAAATGTGAAAAGTACATTTTATCATTGTTTAATTCAATTAGGGTTTCTAGGATTGTTGCCAATCCCTTACTTCAATCAAAACAGAACCAAAGGTACACAGAAACAGCAGAAATGAGCAGAAATACTTGAGAGGGAGAAATGAAATGGGCATGTTATTTCACTATTCTAATGAAAAAGTAAAGGATTTCAGTGAACCCAGCACAAGCAGCAGCCCTCACTGTTTAAAGCTGAGACGAAGTTTGAGAAGCAACACTTCAAATGGGTGTGATCTGTGTAAAAGCTGTGGAACTTTGAACACTCAAGGTGATTGAAGCCTAATTTTGACAAATCATATATGGGGAAACCTACCTCTGAATTTGGGCTGATTCAGCTTGACTCAATATACTTGCAAGACATGTGATGTCATGGCTTTCAAGCCGTCACGGAGTCATCCTTTCTTTCTGTTTGGATTCCCAAACACCCATTTATACCCGATCATTTATATTGCTTCAGACTAACACTTTTATTGACCATCATCAGTCTTGCTTAAAGCAACCATGCATTAGAGATGGGGTTGCTGGGGGAAATTGCCCTAGTTTGATAATGAGGCCTGCAAGAGGTAGGCTGGTGGTGGTGGGTGGGCTTGGGGAAAGAGACTCAGTAATTAAACTGAACAGGTAATTCATTCAAAGAGAAGAATGTGACAAGCAGTGAAGATGAAGCTTAATTGCGAATGTTGGCTGTAGCGGAAATGAATTGTTCTTACTGGGGTGTCTGTCTTAGCAGAGGCCTCGCTGTGAGGATGAGTTTATCTATGAGGGACGTTACTGCTTTTACTTTATGTGTGTGTGAATACAAAATATGTCAGTATTATTTATCTCATGTTCTTAGAACCTATAGCACAGAGGAAATGATGCCAATGCACAGCACAAATCTATGTCTTTTCTTAACATGGGTCGTGCAATTCATACATAAAAATGATTTATCTAACATTCCTCAGATTTGTTTATTGACCAATTTGATGATATGAGCTCATATAACATAATGACAGGATGAGTGTCTCCTTATTTCCAGTCACATACAGTAAATTCTCACTATTGCTTATAAAAGACCTTTTAAAATGTAACTGAAACACAGCTGATCATGGGAAATATTAACAATAAGGCAAAAAAATATTTAGCTTGTAATTTAACAATTTAAATCAAGTAACATTTTGAGAGTCGTCTTTCTTTAAGCATTTATGAGGAGAGAAGTTCACTAACCATGTGAAAGATCTCTTCTGTACCTCAGTTGTGCGTCTTGCCACTTCTTTATGCATGTTGAGAGTATAGGCAATATTCAGAGCAGTGCTCAGTGTAATTATTTGTTGAAGTTGACCTTTCACCTTTTGGATATAAAATGTCATTCCTTATTTCCTATTAGACATTTATGTGAAATTTTGTCATAATTATGTAGCATGTCAATTCTTGTGTCATAGCCAAAAACCTGCTTTCTGAGGTGACAGTGACCTTGACCTTTGACCTTTGACCACCAAATTCTAATCAGTTTATTTTTTAATCCAACCGAGTGTTCGTACTGAATTTGAACAAATTCCCTCAATGCGCTTGTGAGATATTGCATTCATGAGAACGGGATGGACAACAACCAGTCGCTGGCACAGAGGCATGAAACTGGCATTCATATGCAGGAATGTCTTCCTGAATGTCATAATAACAGTCCTGTGATATTTGAGACGAACTGAACCCTGAACTAAAATGGGTTAATGTAATTAACTTGACTGCTCATTCTCTTTACAACCTGAGAACCATAATCTCGTGACCAGTGGTTGGGAGATGCCATTGTAACTAGCTAATGGCCTCCTTTTTTTAAAGAGTCCTCAGAGAAATCTTGTGTCTCACTGTCTCAACTATTTTGCTGGACACCATGGGGAAGTCACTTAAAATATTCCAATTACCCAATTATTCTTCCCATGAATAAATTAATGCATTTAACAATTATTTATGTGTACGCTGCACTGAGAAACAAATTAAAACAGTCCTTTATTGCTCTCCTCTGTCAAATATGGCATGTGTACCAATGTTTTGCGGCACACAATAATACAAAAAAACATATTTAGACCAGTTCTCTGCTGCCAAAACTGTAAAATAGGAGAAAAGTGAGAAATAGGAGAATAACAGCTCTAAAATGCTAAAAGGATAACTCAAACACGGAGTCCCATATGAAGTAACGGATTTACCGAGTTTAATCCCTTATCAAACAGACTATACAATGAAGCTAGGCCCTAATCTAGGGGAATTCACAGTCCATTTCCAATGTTTGGGCAGAGTGGATCCACAGGGGTCCTGGCCTATCACTGCTATAACCTTGAGTAGGAATCCAGCTATTCCATCCACAATAATTGCTCTTATTACCAAGAAATAAGTCCGGTCTATACTTATTTCATGCTCAGCTGAAGACTTCTCTCTCGTGCTGAATTAGTTTGTTCTTCAGTCTGACAGTGACTGAACACAAAATGTTCAGTTCTTTGAGCAGCAGGCTGGAGAACCATATTGGATTTCAAATTTCTGTGCCATGTAAGCTTTTTCTAGATCTTCACATCCACACAGCCATAACCAAAATCCTCTGAAAGTGATAAATTCCATTACCTTGGTTTGCATTTGCAGGGTTCCACAGTGTTCCCTGCACGCTAGACATACTGTATTTTCTTTAATCACTACCAATGGAAAGAAAAAAAAAAAACACACAAACTAAATTTATGTGACCAAAACACAGGGCATCTTGAAAGTGGTCGAATTTATTCTGGACTACGAATTAAGCGCCCCTCTGTTTCAGAGAGAACCCTCGTTTGCTTTTTATCTGTGAATAATTAATTCCAGAAGCTGAAAAAATTTAGCTATTCATGACCTTGATAGTGGGCACATTAAAGAGGGGAGCGTTTGCTAAACGTGAAATTATATGCGACTAGAAAGGCGTAGCTACATCACCGGAGTCACCCCAGAGTAAACAAACGAGTTCAGCAAGCAGAGGAGGGATTACCATATCTCCACTTAACTTATTTTATCCTGTGAGAATCATCAATATTAAAGGGTAAGGAGATGGAGAGAAACTGCTGAGGTGGGCTTTTAGCAGCAGGGTGAACCACTGTGTTTAAGGAGAGAGATAAATGAGAGATCTCCCTGGAATCTACAAAGAGAGTAAACATAGTCTTTTTATCTTTTCTTTTCACCATACAAGGTCTCTTCGTTTTGAAATGGTTTAACACATTTTGATGTCACAGCCATCTTCTTTCCCATCCTCTCTTGCTGTTGAACTGCTTGTGATAGTTAACTTGTGTGCCAGTTTGCTGGTTTTTGTGTAATGGTACAGAAATGGACACGCAAATATTGACTAGATAGTTTTTACATATTTGCGGCCATGCTAATGTTTTCATTAACTTAATCATGGTTGCATTCTGCAGCTCATTGCAGTTTTGACACTTAATGAGGGTAATTCTAACTGAGGAGTGACCTGTGCTTGTGCGCCTTCAGGCTGAAAGCCAGTGAATATGCTGTGCTCGCCTGTCATGACAGTGTAGTGTTTACTGTATGGAGGTAGAAACTGCCTCAGGACTGTCATACTCAGCATGGTGTCTTTGTCACGTAAATGACCATACGGGGCACGAAGCAAACTGCTGGTCTACGGACTTTACTTCTGTTTACCTTGCCTGTCAGTCAGAAACCTGTGACATTACACAGTCTAAAAAAATAAAAGAACTCTAACATTATTGGATACTTTTTACATGTTACACTATTCCATCACTCACGGTTTCTTCTCTGAAAGGGAGAATATGAGGCTCCTATGCACATCTGTACGCCCTCAAGCTGCTAGACACATGCCAGTTTGGGCAGACACAGCTCAGAAGGGGGCCTCCAGCTACCTGCCAAAAACCCAGCCCAGCCTCCAGCTGATATTAGTTATCGATATTTTACTGCCTTCCATTAAAACTTTAAGAGGCTGCGATTAGACGCAAAAACAAAGGAGATCCTTCATGAAGTGAGGTCACGTGGGGTTGTAAAAGATGGCTTTAAAAGGCTTTGTTTAATGATATAAAATTCGCCCTGGTGTGTGAAGCTGTGAGGTCGGACAGCTATAAGGAAGGAGCTTCTGTGCTGTGGTCTTCTGGCAGCTCTAACGGCCTTAAGCCACAAGAATTTCAAAATGGGTGAGCACCATTTGCTGCGCGGCTGAAATCCAGAGAACTTCAAGGGGAGCTTAATGTTTTACCCTGTATAGATGATTCTCAAATATCACACTGGTAATGACTGGATTTCTATACTGTACATCTGCGGTGTTGAAAAATCTACTTTTTGTGATCCCATCATCAGGTAATACACAGGATATCATATATGAATGTCCTGTGAACAGAGTATTGTAAACAGGGAGTGGCAGCTCAGACAGACTCAGCAGGAGCTTATGTTCAATGGTATTCCCTCTCATTGCAAGTTGAAACATTTTCAGCTCAAGCATATATGTATGTTTTTTTTCCCAAAATTTGCCCCAGCTATATCAAATGTGCATTTTTTGAGATACACATGATATGTACATGCGTATGGGCCATATCAATTTCTCTGCTAGATGCTAGAGATGTAAATATATGTATATATCTATTGGTGCCTGTGCCTGTGTGTGTGTGTGTGTGTGTGTGTGTGTGTGTGTGTGTGGTTGTCTCTATGTACATGTTTATGGATGCTTGTGTGTTGTATTGTTCTTTGCAGTGCGTGGGCCAAGGTTGGCATGGACACCATGGAGGAGGAGGTCTCCTCTGGCATCATTTCCATGTCCTCTGACCACTGTCATGACGGGGAAGCCACAATGATGAGGAATTTTAGTATTGCGGTTACAGTAACAAGAGTAGGCCACAAACAACGCCCCTTGGTCTCCATTCCTCCTCATCCAACTCTCCTTATTGTTTTTCCCATTATATTTTCTCTTACTCACTTAATATTCTTTCCTTCCTCTGTCTCTCTTGTCTTTCGGTGTCTCCTTCCTCTGAAACACCCACTGAAGCCCTTGAGGCTCTGGGTAGTCTGAACATTATCATCAGAGGCCATGTGAGGTTGAGGTGAAAGATGAGCTTAACACAAAACAACTATGACAAAGCTGTCTGTTATTGTAGCTTGGAAACAATGGCCTTATACAAGCCTCTGCAGTTACACTGACATTAAATTCTAAATAGCTGTATTTTTCTTTATTTCTTCTTTTAAAAGCAGGTCAGCTCCCCCTAGATAACCTCAGTGTAAGTGCTGATTCTATCAGAGTGAAAGAAAAATATGTTAAAGTAGGTTAAAATAAGATTTGTGTTATATGGGTGTGTCCATGTGTACATATTTGTGTGTCTAAGGGCCAAAGTATAACACACTCTCACACACACACACACACACATACACACACACACATACAAATATACAGGATGCATTTGAATACACTATACCATCAACCTTATTGAAGTTACTCACCAGTGCTTCATGAATTAATCTGAAAGTGATTCACTACCTTGGCTTCAGTAAGTGCAGTGAGAAAATGTTGATATTGGAAAAGCACATTTCTTTCAATTTACTACAAACTGTGTGCCTTCATGTCCTTGCCAGCCCGCAATTTACATAAGAGCATTTATTTCATCATTTCATCATCACTCATTGAATGACGATGTACATATTAGAACTTTTATTCTTTTAGGGCTGGTATGGATGGAAAAAATTGAGTTGCATTGTAATTAAATGTTTTACTTTTTCATTAAATGTATTTTAACTGCTCAAAAGTAATTTTGGTTAGCACTTTTATGGCTTCTCCTTATTCCATGCCAGTGGATCCCAGAATGAGACACTAAGCTGGCCTCCACACCAGACACTGAGATGGCTTTCGGACAGCAACTCGTTCCATCCCTCTACCTTCTGTTCCACATCCCCTGTTGTTCTTTTTGTCTTTGCATCACTAGTCTTTCTCTGTCCTCTTTCTCTCTTTTTCTGTTTTCCTCCTTCTTCCAGTCCTCTCAAAATGTCCCTCACCTCTATGCTTCCTTCCATTAATTGCATGGCTCCCTGTGTGCCGTTACCATTCCTGAGGGAGGTTCTACCATGAATAGCCAGCCTTGGAGGTTGGCTCTTTGGCCCGGCACCACGTCCCATTTGGCCCAGCTATGGTGGAAAAGCCGAGTGGCGACCACATAATGACCAGTGTCTGAGGGCCTGGCTAATTTTTCATGTTCAAACAGGCAGCTGACTACTAGGCCCAGACTAGGGCTAATGTAAGGTTTGTCAGTGCCCTCCAGGGGTCATAAAACACGGCAACCTGAGCCTCTGATCTCTTTTACAAAATCTACACCAAGAACTGCATGACAGCCTTTAGTTGTGGCAGTGACAGATTTACCAAATCACATAAAAATGTCAGACACATTTTCCTAACAACTTCTTTATAGAAAGTTTAGTATTATGAGCCTTCCAGTATGTTTTCTAGACAGCTAACATTGAATATTCAAGGGATTTCTTCCGTTTTCTCCTAGCAACTAATAGTATATACAGTATGCCTTTGTAAGAAAGAAAAAAAACAAAGACATACCTTTACTCTGTTTGACATGATGGATTAAACTTTTGGAATTGTGTTTTCCTAATAAATGAGTAGTTATGTGTTTCAATGAACACATCATTTTTGGGTGATGCAATGTGTCCTGTCTGTAGCTCTGCTCTGACCTCATCTTCAAGAGCTCCGAAGCACTATAAAGACACATTATTTCCAATCCTGTTTTCTCTTCTTGTGGTCAGTTCACCCTTGTCCAAGTAATCTGACACCCAGGGCTGTTACTCTGGATCCTGGCCGGTTAGCTCTAGTTCACCAATGGGCGTTTATTTACATTTTCCTTCTGACCTGAGTTCCCCACAGAGCAGTTGCTCCTACCTCTGCAGGCCTGTTGCTTGAGCTCTTCCCTCTCCTGCAACCTTAGTGACATTGCTGTTGGCTTGAGTCTGTGTGGTTTTGGTCCAACAAACTGCATGCAAATCATGCTTCCAACAGGCAGAAAGATAACCATCCTAAATGTATTAGCAGCAGTAGAGAGTTGCAGGGATGACATATTTTTGCAGGCCAACTCAGCATCACCCTCAACTACTATTTTTCCATTGGCTTTTAGAATACTGCAGAAAATAAGCTCTGCAACAAACAGTTTATGAGACTTAGACATTTTGTTCATTATGATAATCTTCATGAATGAACACCACTTTCATGCTTTTTGAAGCCTAATTACCATTGCCAGAAGCAAGAAGCTAATGTTAGGCTATAAACAAACTACATCACGGTTACATGTCTTGAGCTTGTGTTAACCGCAGACCTTAATTCCCCAAAAATATTAAAAAATCCCATAGACTTCAGGATGAGGGAACCGGAAGTGCTACAATGCTAACTGATTTCCCAGTTTTAGGACTCATTCCTGCAGCACCACTCTCATCTCAGTGCAGTATGGCAAAGAAAAGGGAATATGGTTTTGGAAGGTAGTGCATCCTGATTGTTGAATGCAGAGTTGGCTACAGTAGGTGTGAGTGACTTCAGACTTTAAATAGGTTAACGGGAATAGAGCCACTAACACAATTGTGTTGTGTTGTCTAGATGCACTAATTATTTGTGGGTATAAAAAGAATAAGGCACACAGATGAGCTGGAGTAAGAAAAATAGACCACCTCTGTGGTGACCCACATAATACATTATGTAGATGACGGCAATATTCACTCTGTGTGTTGTGTGAGTTCTTGGGAAGTTCACAACACAACTGTCTAGATTCATTTCCTGTGTGTGCGTGTGTATGACTCTCCTCTTCATGTCTTCATGCAAGCAGTGTATTGTGAAAGTAACAGAAGGTGAAACATAAATCCACAATGAAGGATTGCCACTATAGTTATACCATATAAACAGTATACCAAGTACATCCTGTTGCCCAAGAAAATGTTGTTTACTGCTTCTTAATGATCTTAATGATTGAGAGTGATCACCTTTGCACCATTTTGTAGTGTTCGCGTGTGTAGGCTGCAGATTTATTTTGCCACCCAAATATATATAAATTGTTTAGAAAATGTACTTTTATTTGCTGTGGCAGGATAAGCTAAGACACAAAATATTATAGAAGTCCAGTGTAAACTGAGAAATCCTCAGAGAGATTTCAGATTTTATTTGTGAGCAAAATCAGTCTCTAAATGACTGAACATGGTTTGCCAATTATATTTTATATTCATCATCATCCGTATTTTCCCCCATGAATGTTTAAACAAGCTAAGAGGCATGGTAACATAAATCAATGTGATGAAGACAAATGCCCCCACAATGACAATGCATTCATTGCTGGCAAATCTGCTTTATCATACTGATGCGGTTTTCCAATAGCACCAGTATCTTGTCATATTTCCTGTCAGAGGGACATGGAGTCATGAGATTAAACAGTCATCTGCTGCTATGAGGTTCCTATTAGCCACATGTCAAAATTCATCAAGATAAAAGACATCACCAGAAAAACGGGTGATAATACTTACACATGCAAAAACCATATCCAGTACACCTGCATCACAACATCTACTGCATCTAAAAAACTGTTAGGCACTGCACTGAAAAGCCCTTCATCTCTTACTCGAAATGTCTCTCTGTGGCTTTCCTGTGTGAGGATCACAGACCAGTTCTCAGCTTCTCAATGAACCTGGACTTTTTTTTGAGGTCTTCTAATGAAAGCCCGTTGTTACTGCTACACAGGATGTAGAGTTGGTATCTCCACTTACAACTTACATGTAACCTGTGAAAGTACCTTGTGGCCTGTGGAACATCTTTCATTAAGTGAATGAATAGCAGACTATAGCAAAAATGCTTAAAACAATCTAAATCCTGGGAACAGTGTGGGAAAGGTTGTCCATGTTTATTAATTTAATTGTTTTTTTTGGGGCTGTTGTGATTTCAGAAGTGAATTGTATGCAGTGCAAATTAATATCAATCTTACAAATAACCAAGGGGTACAGATAGTCTTTAATAAAGCTGCCAATAAAGTTAAACACTCAAGCAGGGCGTGTGCTTTCTGACATAGTGTGCTCCATGTCTCTGTACACACAAGGCCACCCTGCTTGTTTAAGTTTGTATGGTTTGGAGTAGGGAGGGACTAGGACACCCTCCAGGAACCAAACAAGGCTGTTTGATGTTTGTTTATGACAAACAAATATTGTGTATTATAAAGGGATGTAATAATTAGTGGTTTAAAAAAATGTTGGAAATTCAGAGTGATATGATATATGTAGCTGTACTGAAGAGCGCATGGATTTCTCATTGGCCCTGCTGGTAGAGAGTAGCCCAATGATGGAGTTGTGTTACGCCAGTGGCTGGAAATCTAATGCAAATATGACGCAAAAGAGGGCAACCTAAAGAGGAGTTTGGAAAAAGAAAGGATAGCTACACCACTTCTGGGTTTGTGGCTGCACGGTAACTGCCAAAGCTGAGACAAACCCAGCAATTCACCCAAATTTTACTCTCTTAATTCATGGTATCTCTAGCAGATAGCTGCACCACACAGAAATAAACTAAAAGAAATTTACACATGCACGCACAGATGCACATATGGTAAGACATTCAATGGAGGATTCCTTTATACAACTTCTACAGAGCAGAATAACGTTCTTGCAGGACTGAAAAGTGGGTGGTTATTCATGGAATAGACAAGTACTTGATTCTACATATAATTCTTAACTTTTTTTTTCATATTACATGTTATTCTATGAGGGAAGAACAGACAGCTTTTGATGTCTTAACAGGGGATCGATGTGTGCCATTCAAATGTATTACTACTGCCGCTTCCATGTCAACAGAAAATGGCATCAGGTGGGTTAGATACATCACAAGCTTCTGATTGGTTGGGACAAAACAAAATAGCCACCACTGCCAACATCAACATGATGTCAATCTGGAATTTTTATTTTGTCCATTGTAAACTGGACATGGTCACGCCTGCGAAATTGACAGAAACTATGGACACAGCGGCTGACAATAGCTTGCTGCTGCTGCAAGGGGGAAGGAAATTTGAACATGAATTCTAACAAGCACAGAACACTGTTATAAAAAGTAAGTAGAGATACTCCACTTTGGTATCCTTCTATGTCTCTGGTCAAGCACTGCTTGCCTTGCTTGTTCTGACGGCATGCCACAATTTTCTCTGAAACCATCCTGTATTGAAGATTTTCCACAATCCTAGTACAGCGCTACTGACTTTCTTATGCATTTGCGTCCATGTGTCACTTTCAATATAACATGATGGCATCCCATTGGTTGGCCACGATTATTTGATATCTCAAATTACAAAAGATTAGTTCAGATCGCAGAGAAACAGAGACAGCAAGAGGGAGACAGCCAAAGAAACCATCCACCTCAAAGGACACACATATTTGTTTATGCCTGCATGTGCGTAGATTTTTTGAGTATGGGAGAGGGAGCTGTCAATAGCTTGTCTCATCTGCAGGCGGGCCCTCCATCCGTCAGGGCTTAAGTAGTTTTCCAACAGTACATTGACCTTGAGTGCCTGGTATCGATTTCCTGTGGTGTCGCACTGAGAGGGGTCGTTACCACATGGCCCCTGCCGTGGGGTGTGATCAGGAACAGATTCCTGAAATCCCGATGCGATGGTGATGGATAGCCAGCCTCTGCAGACCATCAATCCTCACCTACCTTAACCAGGGTGACACCTGCACTGAATTTATCATCATACAAGCCACAGACGTGGCAAAGACTGGGATGCGCTGTTACGGTGTGAAATAAACTTTCATACAGGTACAACCAAACACACACTCATACATGTGTACTATATCTGACCTTAGCAGAGAGCCATATCAATGCATTACCTCCTCCAACTCTGCCTGCCTGACAGTCCCGTTGCTATATCTACGGGGGGACTCGTGATCAGAGCGAGGATGAAATTTAGATTGCTGATGTGACAAGATGATGTATGAGTAGATAAGAGTGTGTCCAGATATAGTTTTTCAACTACATTTAAAAGCCATCCACACTAGCTTTCATTCTGATGTCGACGCTCTTTGTATGACATTGTGAGGAGGACAAATTGAGCGAGGACAAACTGTTTCAGCTTTTTTTTAAAAAAAAAAAAAACATGACCTTACATGACCTGACCTTTGCGCTAACAGCATCAGCTTTTCCAAGCAAATCAGGAAGAAAAAGCAGTCTTTCTTACATTACTAACTCAAGCTGTGCAATGATTCAAATTAAATAAACACTGGTGTAAACAGAGCAATCTCACCCTTTTTCTTACACTTGTAGACTCTCTTTCTGTCTCTGTCTCCATTGTTCTTCCTGTCATGTCTTTCTCTTTTGTATCATATTTGTATCACATATTTTCTGTGTCCTTCATCTTCTTTCTGGGCAACAAGCATGACTATTACTGGTATTGTCTCAGAGGGAGCAGTCTCTGGTGCCATCCAGACCACAGCTCCGAGCCTCGCCTGCAGGCCACATGTGGAGGAGAGCGGCTTACAAGCTTTACCCACCAGGAGAACACCCCCTCAGCACAATGCTCCTTTTCACTGAGTTCCTCCATAGGTGTCACTCAAACCCACCATGAGACTGAGCCAGAGGTTTAAGAGCGTGTGTAAGTACACACACACACACACACACACAGTCAGGCAGGCAGACGGCATGAGCATGCACATACAAATACAGTACACATTTACTCTCATAGCAAAAGAGATTAATGCAACGCATCACTAATAGCAAAAAGCCGCACCCAGAGCCCAAAACTTCTCGATATGCAGATTTTGCTCCCAACATCCTCGCAGTAGACGTGGATTAGGTTGCATCAAAGGATGAAGACTGTAATCAATCGATTTTTTTTTTTTAAATCTTAGTCTATGTTTTAATCTTATCTTTAATCTTCTTCCATCAAAAGTAAAACTTCAAATTCTTCTTGCCTTCTCCTTACAAATAAAAAAAAGAAGTACGATGATATACAGTTTTATATTACTGTAATAATGGTATTTTTACAAATATAGTATTACTTACAAATGTCTGTTGCATTTTTTAACATGAACATACACTGTCACAGTACCCTACAATGTAATTTCCACATCATATTAAGCAATCAGGAGTTTACCAGATAAAACTGTTGATAATCCAAATGTCTTTTCACATTCTAATGCTTCTAATATTCTTTCTTAATAAACATTGTTCTTAACAAGACACTTTGAAATGTTTCCCTTTGATCCATCTCACCAGTTTGATTGAGAGCCAAAGAAGACAGTTCTAATCTATCCACACATAGCCTTTCGGCTTTTCACCATGCGCCATGCTCCAGAGCACCACGCTTTGATAAGAAGGCTTTGAATGATTCCTTAAACTATTGATTGGCTTGGAGATGACATTCGACAGAAGAAGAAAAAAAGACAAAAGAGAAAGATAAAATCAAGGGATTACTACTCATAATACTTTAAAGGGAAGGATTTTCCCTTTTGTTTCCTCAAAGATTCATTCTCATTTGAATATCACGATATGCTTTTATTTCCAAGGAAATATTTTTGATTTCAAATCTGATCTAAAATTAATCAAGCCCTGAGAGAATTTTGCCAATTTAGATGCCAAAGTAAAATGATTCTGTGCGCAGAAAATATATAGAGATATGAATAAATTCAAAAAAGCAAAACACTAATGGTAAAGGAAAGCACTTAAAAATAGACCTATATTGGCATCAGTATGCATGTTTTCCTTCATATTTGTGGCTTCAGCGTGGCACAGTAAATACATAAATAAAGGCATGGGGTTGGAGAGGTTGCAGTGGTTCTTCCTGTTTCCACTTGTGGTGTCCTTGTCCGTGGTCTGCTTCTGGCTGCGCTGGCTGTTGTAGGAACAGCCTCCTTCTACCAGTTATTCACTCTGTGCACCACATAATTCAGCCTGGGAGGTACAGCTCACCCCCCC
>NW_019525519.1:1335077-1372839 GCF_002814215.2 Seriola lalandi dorsalis | reverse complement strand
CCCCACCCCCCATACAGCAAACTAGTGACAAGATATTACTCATTTCCTCCACTACTTGTCTTTCTCTCCTTGATTTTTGATGGAGAAGAGCTTGGGTCATGAAGTTATGAGATGTTACATTTTGAAAACTGGGAAAGTATAATAGTGAATAGTGAAACAGTCTCTTAGATATGAGCAGAAGACTGGCAGTAACACAGTCAACCTTCAGTACTCAGTAATCCTTTCTTTGTGCCCTTACTTCTCCTGCGCTCTCTTTCTTCTCTTCTTCTCTTCTCTCTCGTCTCTGTCTCTCTCTCGTCTCCACATTGACAACAGTGTAATTTGAACCGCTTTTCCCAGGGGCCTAATTGTTTACTTCCTGCTCGCAGAATATGCAGCTATCGATTAGTTATCAGAACCTAATTGGGGTGCAGTCTCTCTCACCCTCAGATGTTCAAATCTATGATGCAAATGGCAGAAAGTAAATAAGCTAATAATACTTGTAAATAGTTTTGGCAACTTGCCCTGCAACCCATAATAATGCCCTATAATTTCTAATCCTCAGTTGTTGTTTTTTTAGAGGAGAAGGAAATAATGGAACGATACAATGGATAGCTGATGAATCCATTACCATCCTAATTTAAAACTAAAAGAGTGCAGGGGAACATTGGCTGGGGTACACCATCTGTTTATTAGATCCATGTAAGTGCTGGATCTCCCAGTTTCTCTCTGTACATTGTGTGCAGGAGGACTGACCTACATGTCTTCAAGCACCAGGAAGCCTGCACAGCTTTCTACACTTCTCAGCCTCCCTCAGCTCTCAGCTCGGCCTGGCCTCCCTGGAATACCGTGGGCGGCTCCGGCCACAGCTCCCACTGTGCCGGAGCACTGTGCGGAGCGCGGCTGGAATGGGAATAGACAGCTAATGGGCACTTAGAGAATGGTGAAAACATTTTCCTCTGGAGACGCAGCGGTTTGGAGATTTCTCAGTGGGACATGGCCTAGCCAGCGCCCTGTCGCTCTCAGCCTCTTTTTTTCTCCACTAAGTCTACTGTATGTCTCACTGTGTCTATTTTTCATCTCACTCGCCCACTTTGCCTCTCTTCATTTCACTTTGATTGCCCAAGGCTTGTCATGTTTTATGTTCGGCTTGTTCCAACCCAGCGTTTCCTTTATTTATTTATGGTAAAATAACTGTTGGCATACCTGGACGGTGAGTTGCATACTTGCCAGCCAAACCGGTAACAGACTGAATGCAACCACTGCTACCGTACTGTTGATCATAGACTGATGTTATTCTGTTTTCTTAAACCTATACCTGCATCCGTATAAACTCCTCTATTTTTCCTTCATCCGTTCTGTGCCGCCACTTTCACTAGACAGGCGAAGTTGGCAGACACTAATACTAGTCTGCTTATAGCTGTCTAAGAGTTCAGAGTGGAGCCTCTAGCTTCATGTCCAGCAGCTGTGTCTGGTGATGGGTACTGGCCGGGCCCCAAGCCTCACGTCCACTCCAGACATATGAGAATGCCGTCTGAGTCTGGTGTCACCTCAGGATAAGCTGAAGTCAGCTGCACATTTTCCAAAACCTTTCGCTCTGCTTTCGGCTACATTGCTACGACGCTGTCTTGTTTCCATTCAACCAACACCTCATATAAGTTTGGAACCTGGTTTTTATTTACAGTAAATTTTATGGTGTTTATTTTATATGTTATAAAAAAGTGTTTTCCAACTTATTTTTGTGATTTTCCTTACGTCATACAAGAAAATACTTGAGACAGGCATGAAGTTGATAAACTCAATTCTTCCTTTAAAAGAAGTGACGTTTTAGTGACACTGTGATGAAACGAAACACAGTATTCTTTTAAGGGTCGTCATCTTATTTAGGCCACTAAATTTAGTGTTATCACTGTGAGAGAGCAAAGGTCTGTGTTTTCACACTGAATCCCACTCTCTGTGTTCCCATGAAATCCAGTTCATGTTCATCTCCAGCATGTTTGAAGAAGAACACAAAATTGGATGCTCAGCGCCGCGTAGGTGTAGGCCTAGTATTACACTAGATACCACTTGTACCTGTGCAAGCATCACAGGAACATACGCGACTTAAGCCAGCTAATGACTCCTGACTTCTCTGACCAGCACACTGGGTGTTTTCTGCCACAGTACAGAATGTGCCACAGAGGATTGTTGAAATGTAGGTGCTTATGCTCCGAGAGTGAAGGATATGTGCGCCTGTGGGAGGGAAGAAATCTGCAATGAGAGGCAGAAGTGTCCAAATGTGACCCCCTCAGCAGAACCATCCAACTCTAAAGGCTATCTAATTGACTGGCTGGTGCTCTCCTGCCTCCCTCTATCCTCCCCCAGTCCCTGTGGATAGCCATCAGATGGATTGTGTGAACTTGCGCCTAATCAAGACCCATTCACCACTAATGAGAATACGCTTAACGACCAAATAATGTTTGCGTGTGTGTGTGTCTGCATTCGTAGGTCAGCGTGTCAGTAAGGTGGTGGACACATAAAGCATGGACAAAATGGACAAGAAGCCTGGGAAAATACACTACACTAATTTAACTACCAGGTAAAAATCAGCTTTTCAAAAATATCAAGTATTGCTAAATAACAAGCGGCCACAATTGCAGTTTTGATAAAAGAAACTAAGGAGAAACATCGTTGTTAGCATGAACAACATTAGTCAATGTGGCTGAACAGACAAACAACAGTAGCTGCAAAATGTGTTTGTTGGCGTCTTGTTCACGATGATGGATCATCATTAACCCCATGATTGAAACCTCTCAGGAGTTAGCTTGTAGTGTAAGTGAAGGGGAATGAATGAGTCGGGAGGAATGGCGAAACTGATTAAAGTATGCATGTAGGAATTGTCACATAAGAGGGATGCAAAACATGGGAACAGGCCATTTTTCAAAATAAAATACTGAAATATAATTACAGTTGTGGTTTTAGTCCCAAGGGACGTCTGCTATTTGCAGTTCCTTTGAGGATGTTAGCCATTACGACTTGCTAAGAAATCACTCACACCACTCTCCAGGAAAGGTAGAAGCAGTTTGACGTTGCTGTACTGTGCTTTCAGGGTGCTGCTGATTGGGGATGGATGGTTGGTGACTTTGACATGGGAGATTCTAGTTTGCATCCAGAGGAGAATGGACTGTGACAGTGATCTTTCTCTATCCTTAGCTGTGACACTGATCTTCTCTGAGTTTTAATCATGTAGTTTTACTCGGCTAAACCTAACCTGATCTTAACCATAGAGGCAGCAGAGCTCAGCAGTTTTGAAAGAAACTCAAAAATGACCTGATTTGTTGTCAGGTATGATTTAGGTAAGTAGTATGACTTGTTGCAATATGATCAAGGCTTCTTGCTGTGTGTTTGTGTCAAAGACAAACTGTCTTAACGCAGCTTGGAAACTACTTGAAAACTAAAAATACATTGGCAGTTGTTTTATCATTTCCATTTCATATAAAAATATTGGAAGTGGAGTGTTATAATTCTTTCAAGACGCATCATTGTCACATAAACACAACATAACAGAGCAGGCTGCTTTGTTTGTGTGTGGTGCCTTCACTTGCTGGTCATCCACAACTTTAGTGTTAGCTACAGAATAGTAACGGATTTACGCTCTCTGGTGTCAAGAAAAGCAATAAGCAAATATGTTTTTGTCCAATCAATATTGTGAAGTTGATAGTTTTATCTGTTAAAAAACAGGTGTGTAGTTGCCTTATTGTCTTGAGAACAGCACAGAGCATCTGGTGTGGGAACAGATGCTGCCAACATCCAAAAGTTAGGGAGTTTAGCTTGAAATACAGGTTTTCTCGCTGGCACAAGCACAACAAAGTCCATGCGGCTTCACAGGAAGGCAGAAAGATGGACTTGTTTGCACAATTAATAAAGAAAAAATCTTATATATCTGCCTTTTGACAACTTTGAAACACAAATAATAATGAGAAGTGAACTAAAAGGTCTGAATATGTCTGTGTGGGGGAGCGAGGGGTTACTGGGGTACAGGATATCACTCTCTGATCTCAGTCTCCCTCTCCATCAGTCCACAATCTTTATCTCATCCCCAGAGGATATCTTTAGATCTGTTTAAAATTGGAAACATGGAAGTCAGTCTTTGACCAGAACTTAAATAGACCCCCAGGAATCTCCTTCTAGTACTGTTGAGTGTGCTTTGTGTCCCCATGAGAGCACAGAACTAGACACCCATTAAAAAGGCCCTGGACGACCATTTGCCAGTCTGTGATACCCCTTTTAAGAGCACAGGATAGTGCTTTAAATGGGCTCTTTCCTACCTGATTGCGTGTCATCTCTGGAGCAGATTAGACAGCAGGCAGCGGGGTCTTTGGTGGAGCAGCATGCTCCCTTCTGCCACAGGAGAGACGACTGAGAGGAGTCATCCATCACTGCTTTTGTGAGGCCCTTGCGCAAGGGGATGAGCAGCTAATGACTGCTTTGCTCGGGCTGGAGATGGAGCACTGGGGTATGTCTGGGACTTCACTTGGGGTACAGACTGATATCTGGGGACTGGAGATGATTTTGATTGTGTGACTGCAACTGTGGTTAAATGCAACATATTTTGAAAGAGAGGGGACAAGAAGGACATTTTTTGACAACGGTCATGTGAACGGATGAGATCTTGAAGTTTTAGCAACTGTTACTTTCTTGTTCAGCAGCACACTTCAGGGTTAAGCAGAGTGCTGCTCCGGCTGGATTGTATTCTCTTCCTCCACACTGTGCGGGGGCCAGGGAGGGGGAAGGGAAACTGGAGATTTATGTCCCTCTGTGACACATGCTGCTCTAGGTCTCATGTTAATGGAAAATGAGATGTTTAAGAGTCTGGCAGAGAAATACAGCTCTCTTTAAATCCTCTGCTTGTCAGCCAGTGTAACAGCATTATAACTATAGTCCAGCATGATGATGCTGTTAATGACAGTAATATGTCACTTTTTCAGCAGACTTTCATGCTTCTTTTGTCTGCGTCCCAGCGCAGTCTTCAGCTGTTTCAAACACAGCTTACATGACGCTGCATTAATGGCTATGTCAGGCCGAAGGCTGAAGTGACATGAACAAATTTAATATGGCCTGAAGACGCCCAAAAAGTGAAAGAAAAAGTGTTTCTTATGACAGTGGACTGATTACTATTCAGACAGCAAGCTCATTCACAATGGACGCCCACTTTATCAACATGTCTTCCCACTCTTTGCCTGTATACTGAAAGGGCTGTCAGTGAAATGGGCTCACAATACTTTACCTAAGGTCTGTGGGGAAATGACTTGGGTCATAATTGTGTAATCTTTTCCAAACAAGGAGGGACAATTCCACACTTTCCAGCCATCACAGTTCGCCTTTGTCCATCCAATCTGACATTCCCATAATGCCCACATGTTTCAGATGCCTCCTTCTTCCTTATTTCTTCAATTCTGTGTCTGTTTACTTTCTAAAGGCCTCTCTCTGCCCTCTGTTCTCAGCCTTGCTGCCCACTGTTCTGTAGGAGAGGAATGGAGACTGGAGTAGCTGCTGAACTTCCAGATGATACTGAGGCCTATGACATAGGATACAGATTTACTGTATTTAGGAATCACAGTGTCCAGGTCTCTCTCCATAAGCATTCAAGCTGAAAACCACTCATATCACTTCAGATTAGCCTCACATGTAACAACATGGAAAACATAATATACACTGTTGCTCATAAAGTTGGAATAAAATATTTTTTACCTCTTTCCCTGAAATGATTGTGACAATGTGATTTATTCTTGACAGATAAAGTGTATATCTTCTCAAAACTTTAGTAGTCAATCTCTTCCAAACATATCGCAATGAAAATGAAACCACAATTAAACTGAAAATAAAATTATTCCAACTTTATGGGCAACAGTGTATATGGAGGTTTATCTATGCAGTAAAGAACTGATCTAACAAGAAAAGACTTCACTTTTTTTTCATTCAAAAATATCTATTACAGCACATAATTTAGCAAATATTATGTGACATCTTTCAAAAAAAGGTGAAAGAATACGGATTTAGTGTTTGTTTTTTTCAAAACTTAAAAGGACTTATATTTGTGCAATTTTATGAATATTAAATACTGTTTGTCTAACAAAGGTTATGCTCCAAATTTAGAGCTTTACCCTAATGCAGTGTGATATTTGTGTAGGTATTCATGCCTAATTTGATTCAACTGTCATAAAAATGCAGATCTGAACCACGAAAGATGAGTTATCTCATCTATAATGGCCTTTGTACCATCATCAAACTTACAATTTGCTGTCTAGAGATGGTTATCATCGCCGGACATCCCCGTTCAACACTTCAACCCCAGCTCACCCTAATCAACCAACCAATCCCTAAAACAACAATAGGGAGAGATAAAAGCAGTGCTGTGTAAACCACAGCAGCTTCTCTTCCTCTTGAGCACAAAACCCATGGCCACCGCTTCCCGTGTCAAAGATTGCAGCAGGATTTCATCCAGGAAAGGATGAGTATTCTCCTAGCTAATCCTGGTTCTGTGGTCTTGGTGGGACGAGCCTGGCTGTGTTGCAAAGGAGCACCGTGGGATTGTCGTGAAAAGAGCTAAAATGAACAGCAGCTGAAATGACAACATGAATAACTATTAATTTAGATTGATAATTTTCATGTTTTGTCTATTATGTGTAATTTTGTGCACAATTATCAGAGCTTTTTTTGGTTATTTGATCCAAGAAGTGGAAAACAGTGGAATAATGCTCTTCAGATGGCACTTAGTAAGTGATTTGTAACATTATAGCCTACAGATTATGCTGTTTGTACACCACACAAGGCCACCCTATTAAATCTCATCAAACATAACAGCCCATATCATGTCTTCTCTGCCTGGCACTCCTTAGAGATACACGCTGCCTCGTCTATCTGGTCTGGACCAGGTCCAAAATCCTCCAGCAAAACCCAAATTTGTGTAACACGATCTGGACCCTGAGTCGCACGCCTGCCACAACAAATTGGCCTCATGTAGAGAGAGAGAGAGAAAAAAGGAGGCAGGGGGAGTGCCTGCAAAGCTAGTGAAGATGTGAGCTAGCAGAAGGAGGTAATCTTAGAGCCTCCATGGCCTGAAGGGGCCCTGCCCCCTGATGCTCAGCATTTGGCCATGGCCCAAATCGTGAGGACAAACACCATGTCTTTTTCAATTAGACACACATTCTCTCTGGGTCGACAGAACACGGTGCTTCATGGAATGGAGGTATACTGTTGTGTCTGTGAATTGTGAATTTAAATATACATAATTTAATTAGTTTTGTCTACGAGGTTAGATGTTCAGTGTTTATGACTGTTACTGTTCCACGTTTTAGACTGTAGAAGGCAAACAAGAACATTTTGAGCTCGATTTCAGGTGGACAAACATGTTCTGCCAAATCATAAATTTTCTAATGGATTGTTTGAAAATCAAATATCCTCTCACAGGTACCTTTTCTGTGCAATACTTCTGTTTTCCCTCGTTCTCTGTTTTCCTACCTATATGCCTGTGTGCAGGTGGAGCTGATTGGACTGGCCACTGGGCGTACCGGGACAAATTCCAGTGGGCCACCACATCACTGGACCGGTGGCTCTGTCAGTCTCTTTACTCACCGACCAGACCCGTTTAGTCAACTCACAGACACATGCACACTGAGACAGGGTCACAATCATTTGATAATCCATCTGTCTGCCCCTTCATTTGTCTCTTCATCAATTCAGGATTTGCTATCTTACTATCAAACCTTTGTTGTTTAAAAATAAGCCAACCAATCAAACGTTTTATGGGTGTCTGCCACCTCCTTTTTATATAATTCAGCCATCAATACGAGCTATACTGGGAAACATGGAATAGGTCACGTTAAATAGTCACACTTCTAGCTCCACTGCAGCTTGTGTTAAACTCAGATCTTTAAAACCAATGTTAAATTTTTCTTGAAGACTTGACTGGTTTCAGTCATAGCAGAGAGGTATCTCAAGGCCAGAGATACCACCACTGTGTTCAATATGAAAACAGAAAGAGTTGGGAAGGTTTGGCAGATGACTTTCAGAGGGTCTCAGACAGCTTCTGGATAAGGCTTTGGTGACTTAACAAGGTAGAAGGGAGAAAATCAATAAAGGTTGTTCTCAGCAGGCTTCTTTCAAGGTTCATTCTTGAGAGCAGGCACAGGTAGAAGAATTTAAAGTCTGCAAGGAGGGAAGGGGGAAAAAATGAATCTCCATGGCTGAGAAAGTGGAAAGTCATCAGCAGCAAAGCATGAAGGTTGGACAATGTCTGTCCAGGAATGGGCCTTCAATGTTGAAGTTTTGTGAAGCTCATTTTAGGTGGACACTTGACTCCCATAAGAGACATATTGAACGCATTGTTGGATATCTGGAGTATGACGAGATCAGTGATGTTTGAAGGCATGTCTGCTGTGATATATGTGGATTATTTTAGTTTAAATGTAAAAATGATCTGCAGCAAATAGTAAATGGTCTGTGGCTAAATTTTGTGGTTAAAATTAGTATTATTACCCTAAAAGTGCTATATGTAGGTTTTTGCTATCACTAAATAGCCAGTGTTAGCATTAACAGCTGTTAATGTTGCGAGTTCAGCATCAAACTTAATTCTCTTACTTGCTAAGAGCTGTCTCTAACAGTGGGAAGCAATGTCAACTCTTGATTTAATTCTATATGTATCAGTTCTTTCTCTACTGAAGTTAGTATGCTAACCACGTATCCCTAGCCTGTCCTGTCTCGAAATACTATCTTGTCATAGTGAGTGCCATAATGAGTAATCTTAGTCAGTGTTGTTCAATTTTGTCAGTGAAAACATTTTTGTACAACATGGTGGGTTTTTTTTCCACTCTACATGTATTATGCGACTTTTGCAGCACTACTTTCAGTTAATGACACAAATTTCGAACATCTCAAGAGCATCATATCCACTGTATATTTTTAAATGCAACATGTGCAAAGCCCTCATTGTCTTCTAGAGTTGGGGCAGGTCCTTGGCACCAGCTGCAGAAGGCAAAGAAATATCAGTTCACTCGTTGCAGCACTTACTGTAAGATTAACCCTTCCCATTCCCACTGAAAATATCATTCTCCTGACCCTTCTTCATTGAGGACCTATTGGATGTATCTCTCCCCTTAGTGCCTCCAGAACACAAAGGGTTAACACAGAGATTTCCTGTCTTGGCAGCAATCCCAGACTAGGACATGCCTCTACATGTAGATGTGCGGACTGTGAAACATCTGTGTAGGAGCATTGTAACACACATACACACACGCACGCACACACACACACACACACACTTTTGCAGCACTGTATGTGCAAAAACACCCCCACAAATCCTCTTTCTTGCTTGCCTTATCTCATATTTCAAGATGCTAAAATAACGGTATTAGTGTGACTCAACCTATATCAAATGTGCACGAACACTCAATGTTGAGCGCTTTGAAACTAGACACTGGAGAAACTAGAGACTGGAGAAGCTACTCTAAGTGTCAAGAAAGAAGAAAATAAGATGCTGTAGTGTTGTCTTTATTAGATGAAGGGTTGAAGTGGCCAGATTAAATACTTGTTTGCATTTCAATCTTCTTCAAATAAGTGTTTAATGAATGTGTATCCTGCAGAAGAACTGGGTTTACTATTTTGTTTTATTAATGGATCAAATGTAAGTGTCAGCATACACTACATTGGACAAGATATTTAAAAATTGAAATCAATTCTTCATTACTTCTTGCTTATCAAAAAAGCAAATACATTACTTTACTAATTACTCAAAAGAGAGTAATTAGTAACATTACTTGTTACATCATTAGTTTATTACTGAGACGGTTTTTGTCAAAGGTGGCCTTAACAACTCCAAAGTTGCCAGACCCTCACATTGTATTCTCTGTATTTAACTCATGTACAAATAGAAAGGACACATTGTGGTTTAGCAAGTCAAAGCCACGTCAAGTCTGTTTTCATTTATATGGCTCAAAATCAAAAATCATACAAATAATCAGCTACTGCCCAACATTGTCCCACCGGGGTCTCTTGCATCTGCACCCTCCCTGAGTGACAACTGATGGTTAGTTCCAGTAATCCACTAATTTAGGCGACAGATTAATTTCTCCCCCCTCCTCTCTCACTCTTCCACTTTCCAAATGTGAACGATGTGTTGCATGGTGTATAACAGGGGCCTTTTGTTTATTTAAGGCCCGCTATGCCAGACGTGCGGTATGCCACGCTAGAGGTGCGGTGCCCTGAAGCAATCAAGTAAATTAAAATCACAACACTTGAAAGCAGCAGAGAGAAACAGCTGTTGTGCATACGCCTTGCTGGAGTGAAACTGAGAAAGCTGAGAGGGGGTAGTTCTCTTGCCTACAACACAGTAAATTTGTGAATATCAATGTGAAGGACTTTGAACTGGATTGTTGTTTTCCGCCTGTGAAATCTGTCACCCCATCTATGATATATCTATGTATTTTTATCTGCGACTCATTGCCTTTCCCTGCTCAAAGCTGTCCGACTCGATTTGTGCCCACAGGGGGTAGAGTACAGGTGGAATTACTACCCTGACCATACCACTTGACTCGCTCATCTCCTGCTATGGGTGTGTTGTCTGATCAGGTTGTCTGGAAGGAGTCAGTTCTCTCTTTGTTCTCTTCCCCCATTATTTTGTTACTTGTCCAGGAAAGGTACGCCTGCCTCGCGCTGCCAGTAAAGCACCATGCACAGATGTCACACCCCCATCCGTCGAACCAGCTCATGTCACTCACTAAACTGAGGTTATGGGTTCAGTGAGTTACAAGTAAACTTTTCCTGAGAGTCTTTATGTCAGATCAGCTTCACCAGGAAGCACAGAGCACATATGTCAAACCAGAAAAACATGATTAAAACACATACACAAAGGAAATAATAGCTGTTGCGGAGATTTAAGTTTATATGGAAATGCAACTTAACATTTTTCTACCTAGCAAGTCACTGCATCCTTTGAGCTGGTGCAGCGAGATTCAATGTTCAGTGTTACTCATGAGCACTTGAGAAGAACAAATGCTGTACCATCAAAGGCATCAAAACTTTTTTTTTTCTTTTATTTTTCTGCGACTGCTCAAAAATTGGTAATTTTACACAGTTACAACACTACAGGAAATAATATAGTGTCTTACCACTTTGTATATAGGTGAAAGACAACAGTGGGGTTCCCCAACATCACACAGGATGTTATATATGAACATGCAACATCACATCCTGCCTTCCTCTCACTGCTTTACCACATCACACTGAAGAAAGTGCACACACATTTACACAGACACACAAACACGCGCACACACCAACAAAGACATGTACTTGAGCAGATTCCCACAGACAGGATGAACTGAGTAGTTTCCTGTGGTGTTTCAGTTTTGTTTTCTTTGCCACTGTACTTCACCTACTTTCTAGGCTTTTTTCTTTGCTGTCTGTTTGCTGCTTTACCTCTTTGACCTCCTTCCGATCTTCTCGCATATAATGTGAATAATGTAGACCATGAACTCTATTCAGCATTTATCTGAAAACGTTGAGCTATTGCTTAGCAAGGCTTTTCCTAATTGGTCTACATTGTAATAAAAAGGATGCCAGAACTTGTGAATAAAATTAAAATGCCTCTTTAAAGCACTTTAAAGTTGGAAATGTAAAAAATGGAACTCTTAATCCAGTGAGAGTGTGAGAGAGAGAGAGAGAGAGAGAGAGAGAGATCAGTTTTGCTTTGTCTGTATCTGACTCAATGCCCAGTGTGCAATAATGATAGAAGTAAAGCACACAGCAGTGATCAGTGGGATAAGCTCTCAGACCTTCCATACACCCCTCTTCACTCTAATTGACGAGTGTAATTTGATGGCACTCGTAACAGAGTTAGAAAGCAATTAGCGTCATGGCCCATCGGCACAAACAGTGCAGAGAGCCCACCTGTGGGTCACTTTTTAATTTGGTGGAGTGCTCAATGCTTAGCGCAGGACTCTGCCTTTGATATACTCAGTAGATAGTAAATCCTGTTAGAGCTAACTCCACAAACTAACCCACCGACCAATATCCATCTAATCCACTGGTTAGGAGCTCACCAAGCCGCACAACAAATTATTAGGGTGTCATCTGGCCTAGGATTAAAATCCAGACTCCTTCGCATAAGAAGAGGGGAGAAAAAGTGGAGATGAAAGGGAGGGGAGGGAATGGGAGGGAAGAGGGATGAGGCAATGATGGGGGAGGGTGTTTAATTAAAGCGACTGATCCGTGCTGTTTGTTGAAGGACTAATTGTCTTTCCCCCCGAGGAGGCTGTTTCCTCAAGGAGCCTCTCCAAATTACACTCCAGACGGTAAATCCTTGTTGGTGGTGAAGACTACTGCACTAACTGGAAAGGAAAGAATAATTCAAGGAAATAAGTTTATTTCAAAACAATAACAACGCACGAGGAGATTCTCTTTGTTCCTTTTGTTCTTCTGAGATATGGTCGGTCCCTGGCGTCTGTGTTTGTTCTAATTAGGCCAACATTGTTGATCTTGTCAGACACTGTGTTGTCCCTCTTTTTCCCTGCGGAGTGTGTTTAACATGTAGTCCCCAGGCAGGCTACTTGACCCAGAATGACCTTTGACCTCTCATTAAACCAGCTTTGGTTTCCTTTCCTATCCTCTCCCTACTCCTATGGCCCAAATTTCAGACTTTGTTGCCTTTGACTGTAACCCTGCCCTTGAGCAAAACTCCACATGACACAGTATATACAGAGTATGTCAGTCAGCACACTGTGTTTATGGACTCATGAGCTCTGATCAAGTCATGCACAACTATCATCACGTAATTTTTTAATAGAGAAACAGAGTGTGAACCCAGAAGGAAAGATTAAATGTATTGCTACTATTTTTGTCCAATATTTGGGTCTGTTCATGTCATACTCATTTTGTCTCAAGTCTAATTGTCCTCAAATTTGACAATCCAAGGGTCCCATTCACATTTTTTTTTTTGTAAACCAATTCTTGAACTGGTTTAGGTGGGTTTTCCATGGTCCATTTAAGTTAAGTCTGAAATTTTGAACCTGTGAAATGCAATGAAACAGGCACCACAGCCTCTCCTTTTCATGTCTGCGACTCCTCTTTTAGTAAATTCTGATTGACACAGGGTGATTTAGCTTCAGCCATGGTTAATTGAGCTCATCATTCACAGGCTGAGTAATGAAGAGGAATTATGGGAAATTAAAAGGAATTGTGAGTAATGAGAAGGGAAAAGATTCCTTTGACTGAGGAAACTCAGATGTGTCAACATCTCTACAGGAGCAAAAGGGTATTTTTTGTAGAGTCTGCATGGTGGGCAGACATTCACACATTCACACATTTACACAACCTAGTTTAAAACTACAAGTGGAGAGGAATGTGACTTTTTTCCCCCTGTAAATAAACAAACAATGTAACTAAACTCAAAACATGAATCAATACGCAGTATCACTGAACTTTGGTTGTGTGCTTTGCTAATTCAGCTACCAGCACGCTGACTGCTATTGGACTTGTTATGTAAACATTTCTTGTACCATCCACAGGACAACATTTCACGATGCATATATTTTTCGCTTGGCATTCCAGTAGTGTGGCACTGACAGACGATCAGAATTTATAGCCAACATCATACACACAGTCAGGATTATAATTTACGGCACCTCGGTGGCTCACCTGCAGAGCGCGTACCACATGGACTTAGTCCTAACCGCGGCCGCCATGGGTTTGAATCTGACCCATGGCCCTTTGCTGCATGTCATCCCCTCTCTCTCCCTGACTTTCCTGTCTATCTCTCACTGTACTATCAAAAATAAAGGCAAAAAAAAAAGATGCCCAGGATGATAATTTCTAGCATATACAGAAAGACCCCTTCACTTTTTTGTTATGTTGCAGCCTTATGCTAAAATCATTTAAATTCATTTTTCCCTCATCAGGCTACATTCAATACTCAAAAATGACAAAGCAGTAATTGATTTCTTAGAATTTTTTTGCAAATTCAGTAAAAAGGAAAATCTGAAATATTACACTGACATACGTACTCAGACTTTACTCAGAAAATTAGTTGAAGCACCTTTGGCGGAAATTACAGCCTCAAGTCTCCATGGGTATGATGCGACAAACTTTGCACACTTGAATTTGGGGACTTTCTGACATTCTCCTCTCCTCTCAGGCTCTGTCAGGTTGGATGGGGAATGTCGGTGGACAGCTATTTTCAGGTCTCTCTGGAGTGCTCGATTGGCTGCAAGTCAGGGCTCTGGCTGGGCATCATTGTCCTTTTGGAAGGTGAACCTTCAGCCCAGTCTGAAGTCCTGAGCTCGCTGGACCAGGTTTTCATTACGGATATCTCTGTAATTTGCCATTCAGCTGTCCCTCAACCCTGACCAGTCTCTCTGTCCCCGCCCCGGAAAACCCCCCCCCACAGCGTAATGCTGCCACCACCATGCTTCACAATTGGGATGGTATTGATGAGTGATGAGCGATACCTGCTTTGCTCCAGACTTGACACTTAAATATTGAGGAAAAACAGTTCAATCTTGGTTTCATCAGAGAATCTTGTTTTCTCACAGTCTGAAAGTGCTTTGGGTGCTCTTTTGCAAACTCCAAGCAGCTTTCACGTGTCTTTGACAGTGGAGAGGCTTCCGTCTGGCCACTCTGCCATAAAACCCAGAACAGTGGAGTGCTGCAGTGATGGTTGTGCGTCTGGAAGTTTCTCAAAGGATCTCTGGAGCTCAGCCAGAGTGACCATCAGGTTCTTTGTCACCTCTCTTACCGAGGCCCTTCTCCCCTGATTGCTCAGTTCGGTTGGGCAGCCAGCTCTAGGAACAGCCCTGGTTATTCCAAATCTCTTCCATTTAAGAATTATGGCGACCATTGTAATCTTGGGAACCCTCAATGCAACAGAATTTTTTTGTAGCCTTGCCCAGATCTGTGCCTCAACACAATCCTGACTCTGAGCTCTGTAGGCAGTTCCTTCCACATCATGGCTTGGTTTTAGCTGTGAGACAGGAATGTGCCTTTCCAAATCATGTCCAATGAATTGAATTTACCAAGGTGTGGAAACATCACAAGTGTCATATTGAAGGGTCTGATACTTATGTCAATGTGATATTTCAGTTTTTCCTTTTCAATAAATTTGCAAGAAATTCTAAAACTCTGTTTTCACTTCGTCATTATGGGGTATTCAGTGTAGATTGATGAGGGAAAAAATTAATTTAAACAATTTTAGCATAAGGCAGCAAAATAACAAAATGTGAAAAAAGTGAAAGGGTCAGAAAACTTTCTGAATGCACTGTATGTCCAACAAGTTATGTGCCTCATTCAAACACAGCCTCCAAGTGGTGTACAGCAAGCTGTCTCTGGGCAGTTTAAACCAATCAGATTTCTCTAAACTCCACCTACATAGGCGAGGCCAAACCTCTGGCCCCCGCTTAACCAAACAAAAGAGGAGAGAAAGAAATGAGGGGAGAGATTCCACAGCGCTGGACAATGACACAGTGTAAATTGGACATGTGTGAATGTGAGTGTGCTGAAAGAGAGAACGCTAACAGAGAAGAGGAATGCCTGTATTAGCTCTGTGTGTTGATGTTGCTGCAAACGTCATAAGTCTGAGTCATGATCAGGTCCTCTAGCCTGAGTCCTATGCAACAGCAATTTTTCTCTTCTAACAATTTGCCCTGTCTGTAACATTACACAGCAAAGTGCTCTTTGATGAGTGTTGGTAAAGTTTCTTGAAAGGGCAAAGACCTTTTTTAATTAAGGTAGTATATTGAAAATGCTTCACAATCCAATATCTAGTGAGTAAAGACCTACTCTGTCCTTTGTGAATAATATCGACAACAACATTGAAATCAATGCTGGATTCCATTGGAAATGTAATCACTAATGTAATCAATCATATATATATATATATATATATATATATATATATATTAAATAAAACGTAGTGATCTCTAATGGATCCATTCTCCTGCCATTCTGTAGCTGAGGTTTGTCTGTGATCTGTGAGTGAGCGTGTGAGTCTACCTGGCACCCTTGCAATATTTCCAGGCTGGACTAATGCCTTTAACAGCCAGCTGCAGCCTGAATGGGGCACAACAGGAAACACATAGCTGTCATCAAAACATACTCTACTGGCCAGGAGTCTTGGTGATAAAAAAGAAAGGGTTTAAATTATGCAGTGATTATGTTTTCATGATCCCAAAGAAGGGTGGTGATTCACTGTCACTGAAAGAGTTGATTTAGAGTTTTGGTTTAATTTGTTTTGTTTTTTATTTTTTGTGGGAGGGAGAAGGTTCGAAAATCCAGTGGCAACATGTTCTGCATTGTAAGAAAGTGAGCAGTGCTGCATCTTTGCTCGAGCTCTGCATGGAGTGGGAGCAGCAGTCACAGATGGTGAACAAATGTTCTTTTGAGGGAGCGTTGCACAAGACTTGGTTCTTGCACGGCCCAGCAGTGAGCTAGCTTTGCTGCAGATGGTTTGAAAAGCAGCCACCAACAAACACGCAAATGGCAAACATGACTTATTCCATCAATTTGTGATGCAATGCAACTTGAAGAGTAGGATACATGTTTGCTTTACTGCATTTTTCACTTTGTTTGCGGCTGAGCATTTGCCAAATCATTTTACTCAGTGATCTGTATTGATCAGAGCAGCTTAGACATTGCCCAGTTAATAGTGATCTAATTAGTCTCATTATTTCAACATCATCAGCCTACACTCAATTGCAGGAGCTGTTAGTTCCTCTTTGGGCTTTACATGCTATACATATTCATTTGGAATAAATCAACACCCTGTGAAATTAGTGGCCATAAGAAATGGCTGCTTGTGGCGCAGCGTCTGGTCAACATGCACTGTTTTCAGAGAAAAGGTATAAAAACATTTCTAAAAGCTTCAGTGGGACTAATGCTATTTCCATTACGTCTGGGATATTTCATCTCACACTGAATTACAAACCAGATTTTGCTCACAAAATTGCAGCGCAGGCCATTAACACATAATTATGTGGTGTGAATAATGGCCGTGTGTATGAAATACAAGCATTTGGACATCACTGACTTTTTTTAAGTTTTGTGTCTTAAAGAAACTGAGAAAATTAACGGAACATGTCTGGGAATTGTCGGGAAAGGTAGACAAGGTCCAAGGACATGTGAACTGTGAAATATGTTTTGACAAAAAAATTACAATGCCATATCTTCTTCACATTATTCCCCCCACCCCCAGGCACACACACACACACACACACACACACACACACTGATATTTGATATATTGCTACAGACGTAGTACTTATATCAAATAAAACCTCTGACAGATGCTACTATGACTAAACAGATGTGCCTTCTGTTATCGCTGTTGGGACTTAGAAAACCAAAGGCAAACAAAACCAAGCATGGATGGAGCTGTAAGCAAATCAAAACTTTCTCTATGTCATTCACTCACATCCATTCCAATCGAGTCTTCCCTGACAGCAAACGAACTGCCAGGACCTGGCCTGTTGTCATGGTCATTACATTAATGTGAGAACATGCAATGACTGAGAAATTTTACTAATGAATGAGTTAAGATTAATAACAAGATTGGACCAAGAGCAGAGGGGGAGAGGGGACAGAGGAATGAAGAGGGTCCAAAGAGGGTTGCCCTTGTGCGCGAACAGTGATGCCCATTGTTTTTGTGAGTAGGTGTTTTGGTCTGGATTGGTGGGCCCGGTGCTGTAATTGCTGTTTGGAATGTCAGCCTGGTTAGAGGATGTGCTCTGACTACTGGCTGTCATTGTCCATGTGCACTCCAACGCCAGAAGTCTGGAGTCACGAACCACAATTTAGATTATAAGCTTTTATTAGCCAATTTAGTCTCTTTGTCTCCATGGGAAGAACAGAACAGCACATCCAGCACAGAGAGTCATTTGACTGACTGGTCTGGCTGGTCTGAATGTACAACGACCATGTGATGTCTATCTTGAGAATTAAGCTAATTTTTGTAGTATAGATGCATAGTATACTTGTGTCTCGTGTTCACCCATTTATACATACGTGTGTGCGTGTGTATGTGAGTAAGGTCACAATATGGATCCATGTGTGTGCTGATAAGAAGTTGAATATCTGACATACTTCTAGAAAAGCAACACCTGATAAAGCTGCATATCATATCGAGACTTGACACACGTGAGAGATTTCCTTCATACAGCTACAACAGATGACTTGAGATACACATAGTGTAGAAATAATGCTGCTAGTCGGCCTTCTTCATTTGGTCATTCATTTATTGAGCTGTAGTTGCCTAAATATCCCTTCTTTCATCCTTTTCTCTGCGTAGAGTAAGTATAAGCTACTGCAGATCAATGGCTGGCCAGAGTCCAGGCTGTTGGGGTAATAGTACACATTTTCCCATGTTTCAGACCAAAACAAGTCCTTAGCAATTCTTCATGCTTGTGCACAACAAAAAAAACAAACAGCTTCTTTTTAAATGAAAGAGCTAAAATGAGCCTGAATAGACAATAAATGTACTGTGGTTTTCTGCTTTGAGGACAACAAACTGCATTTGGTAACGAGTCTGTAACATGCAACATAGTGTCAGAAGCTGTGAAACCATCATATTCCAAAACAGAACATCATCAGTTTCTGTATGAAGTGATGGCTTTAGACAAACCAGTATCATAGCTGTAATTAGAAACATTTTAAACACATGACAGGACAGAACCATTTTTCGTATTTTCACTTGCATTGCAGTTAATTATACACTCTACATATTAATATATCTAAAAATGCACGTCTTGATTGTTTATGAGAACATTAAATTTTGCCACATAGTGATAGTCTCTGATTAACCTGTTTAAAGTGGTGTTGAGGACATTAGAATGCTTCTATAAAAGTTTTTTAAAAAGCTGCCGCAAAAAAGAGGCATAACCTACAATTCTGAAAAAAATAACTATTAATGTAAATTATTGGTGTCAAGTGTGTATCTACAGAAGATTCAGCATCACAGCCAGCACTTTATGCTGGAAATATGCAAGAGGCCCAGGACAAATGGAGTGTCAGCCTCATAAACTCTTCATATTATTATTTTTGATGGAAACAATGATCCACTGGGATTAATAAATATGTTGTATGCAGACTTTATTTTAACCTTTTAAATCTTTAAATCTGCAACTGGATTTTCCCAACAACAACGTCAACGTCAACTTTGTCCAGCACTGCTTCCATTTGCCCCCGAAATTTTTTTTCAAATTATAACATTTTGAATTCTTTTGTTGGAGGTCGGAGATGGATTCATGTGTATCTGACAAGTTTATCTGACAATGTGTTTGACAAAGTTTTTTTCTTGAAGTTGGCAAGCATGCAAATATGCAGTTCTTAGTAGGTAGATGATTTTCAGTTTAGTCAGTTTGCATTGATGCACCGTATGTGAAATGTAGCGGAGAGCGAGCACTGCAGAGCTCATGCTTGCCAATCTGTTCACAGATCTGTGTCTGAGTTGGTGAAGAGATTGTGGTTAGATTAATGAACGTTCCAAACAGATAATAATAATACAGACCGCCCTCTGTCTATCACTTTATGACTTCACTCTGAGCTAAAGTTTACAATGTGTACATATGTATAGCTGTGTTGCCAGGACGCAAAGGCCATCAAGATGTTATGGAATATTAATCACCACAATGATGATGTTTTTGATTTAAAAAAATTTAACTTTATCAGGTTAGATGCCAAACAGTATAGATGCAAATGCACACGTTGTGTAATGGTGATCTCCTTCCCTTGCTGTTTCTCTCTCGCTCATCCACTCTCTCCCCCTATCTCCCTCTGTGTCTTTGTCTCTGTCAGACAAGCTTGGAGACTCATTGTTCCGCAGGAAATGCTCTCACCATACAGACTGCAGGCTTGTATACTCTAGATTTAACCTTATAATAGCGTCACCAGCATTTAACCAACCAGCTTCCGTTTGCTTTATGTTGAAGCCCTGTTACAAATACAAAATGGACTTTGACAGACGAAGACTAGCTCGGCTCTCTCAGAAAAGTTCAACAGAGACAGAAAGGAAGTGAGGAGGCAACAGAACATGAAATACTCAATCTGTATCTTTGTTTTGACAGTTTGCCTCAAGCTTACAAGAAGACAAAAGGTAGATTTGTTTGGCATCTTCTGCCTTGAGGCCTTTTGACTTCCAGATACTGAGAGGGCCACGGGGAGAGCAGCTGCTGCTTCTGCCACTCGTAAACACTGACACATATTTACTTGCATACACATGTGGAGGCTCTCACTGTCTCTCTCTTCCTCTCAAACACATGCATAAATACACACTTAGAGAGCAGTGGGAGAATGACATTCCCTGTAATAGATGGTGCAGGTGTGAGGATGTTGCGATGTGGGAATTTCCAGAAGCCATGAAATATGCATGCTACAATGGCAGGGCCAATAGTAGCCTCAGCTTAACAACAACTGTCCAGAGGAAGGGCCTTTTACTGGCCAAGCAGCACACCTGCCCTGTAAATACTGTCTCACCGCTTACTCATCTCTTCCTCTGTTATACTATGTGACACTTACATCTCAAATCTAGCTTTGAAGCATCAGTAAACCTGTCACAAAGCTTTTTTTTGTGCCATTTTGAGGATAATTCAGCAGTGATGGATTTATTTGTCCAGCAGATGCTTCTCTGATCTTTTTATCTGTCCTGTAGGCTTTAGTTCAGGCCTGACTATCAGCTTCTGTGCTCAGCCTCGTCAGTATCTCCCCGGTCTTTCTCATTTCATTAGGAATCACTCAGCACTTCAGAGGAACATTCAATTACGCTCCAATGGTAATTAAATGTTCCTCAAATGAGTTCATTTAAATCATCTTCATTTGGGCTTCAGTCGGGTTTTTAATGCCGGGTGCTGAACGCGCGGGGCTCACATAAACATTAAGCGCCTCACCCACTGGGAGTGTTTGAAGGGCCATGCTCACAATCACAGTCAGATGACATTTTAACCAGCTTAGCAGTGTAACAATTGAGAAGATATTGTTATTAGGAACAGATCCAGACTGCAGGATTCAAAAACACAAAGGCCCTAATAATACTGGTACTAATACTGGTAGTATAGTGAAGCAAGTGATGCTCTTTTGCAGGTCAGAGACGCCCCAGATTAAGATAATTCCATAACCTTGCAATTTGAATGTGGTGATTAGTCTTTTTGCCACAAGAGCAAATGTGACATTAACTGTGATTACTTAGCTCACTGAGTTAGATTATGTCTGATTTGACATGGATAATAGGAATGATCCGAGAGGGGACAAAATTCATCCACTCACGTTTCATTGTGACAAAGGTTTTCTTCATAAAGCTTTCGGCTGTGTGATAATAAAAGACTTAAATGTCATTACAAATCCTACAGTTAGAAATGGTTGGAGTTCTGGACCAGAGTTTTAGAATAGCAGGACATTATGGGAAAGTTAAATATGATTGGTCCCAGACCATACTAAAACTTTGTGTTCTCTCCTTCTCCTCTAATAGGTTTTCTTTCACTCATCAGACAATGCACCATAAATACTACAGGTTTAGTTTTATAGCGCCTAATGCACAACTCTAAAAGCTGTAAACTGTTTTCTTGTGATGTTAACTTCAGAGTGGAACCTGAGTAAAGTGTATTCAAGAAAAATAAACTTTTAATCGGCTCTATTGTGTGTTAAAAAGTCCACCTTCTACCACAATGGCCCAACCCTGTACAGTCCAACATAATAAATGTAATAATTATGTGTTGCTGAAATAACTGTAAATCATTTAATGACCCTACAAGGCGAGAGTTATTTTTAAAAGGGGATTCATCAATATTCTCCTGGGGTACATGAAGAAAGGTCAGAATATCTCTCATTAGGCTATGAGCATGCGCATGCATGCATTCGTGAACGCACGCATGCATTTGGGAATGGGTTTGTGTCATTGTGACTGCGTGTGTGTTTCTATTCACTCGTTAGTGTGGGGGGTGATGTGCATGCTCACTGTGACTGGAGAGACCCATGATCAGACGAACTCGAATGAGGAGGGGCAACAGCATTCTGATCATCCATACACAAATATCCATCCATCTTCAATCGCTGAGCGGTCATCTGCCTGACAAACCGAAAAAACCAAAGTCATTACTCTAAGTTCTCTGATGCATGAGAAAAGGAAGAAGACTTGAGGCTCTTCGACAGATTGTGTTTGCCCCTCTAGAAATTCTTTGGCTCTTATCAAACTGTGGTTTGGTGTAGGCAGACAGCCACTGCTCCTGTATATCTTCGCCAAGTCAATACCCTGTATTGGCATATTTGACAAACACTGTGTTGAACACAATGGAAAGATGGTCTCATTAAGTTCAGTGTAATGACCATGTAACAGATGATGAACGAATGGGAAAACACCATAGATAATGTTGATATCCATGAGTAAAAGAGCAACAAAACAAATCATTAGGGAGGAAGTGATCGTCAGGTTATTGACATGGGGACTTGTGGTGAGATATAATATTTAACATAAGGTGTTGCGTTACTTTCCACCATCATCTGCTCAATTACAGACAGGGCAAAGGGTGTTACAAGACATTTCAGCTACGGAGGCGAAGAGGTCTTATTTTCTGATATTTCTGCTGGATCTCTGCTCAAATTAGCTTGCAAACTCTCTGTAATTGTGAAAATTATACTTTATTGTTAGTGTCAGTTCCAGGCAGGCTACATTAGCTCAAGGGCACAGGAGCAGCTGGGGGTGGGGGGGCTAGAGACTTGCCAGAGACTTGTGCAGGAGGTGACAACTCCTGCAAACAGTGCTGCAATTCCCAATAGCCCTGTATAAATAACTTAAAGGAGGTGAATGCAATGTTATCAATGCATATGCAATCTAATGCTGTTCAGTATCCCTGCAACAAACTAATTTTAAAAAAAATGTTTGATTAACCTCAGAGAGAGGTGTTGGTAAATTGTTGTTACTGTTTGTGGCCATATTTTGTAGCAAATATTCTAGTCCTCACTGTACACTAAAATACCAGCTGCCTACTTCTAAGACAGTAAGTGGTAAACTATGGTGAAAATAAATTTACTTCTTAATGGTTCCTATTACAAAAAGATGTTTCTCAGAATGAATCTGGTTTCTCAGAATTGCCTAAATTTAAAATAAAGTACACTTCACTTTAGTCCTGTATAAAAGTGTATCATTGTACTGTGAGTATTCGTTTTAACATTAAGTCATAGCAAACTTCAAAACACACACACACACACACACACACACACACACATAGAAATGCATGTACCAACACACAAACACTGGAAGAGGTAAAGAGGTGCAATTAGGTACCCCCACCACCCCCACCACCCACACACACACACACACACACAGCCAGACAGACAGACAGGCGGACAGACAGCCAGAGAGACGGACGGACGGACGGACGGACGGACAGACAGACAGACACACACATACAAACACAGTTAAAGATGTGACTAAGTCATGTGAAAGTATTGTGGTCGTCCAAGGGAGATAAGCCTGGAAAGCTATCTAACAGTTAATATATCAATAATTTGCTCTACACATTAACCTTAGACGTGACAGTAAACCGATACATTACGTTCATGTGAATGTAATTGTGGCTAATATGCAAGCCACTCTGCCAACACTTGCGCAATATTGACCATTCTTCTTCGATTACTCTACATGTGGTGAACAGAGTAGCCTACATTTATGGGCTACACAGTATTAATTAGCAACTGTGTTTTTAAACTTGACAAATATTCTGTTGGAGGGGGAGGGGGGATTGAATAAAACAGATTAAACCTCAAAACTGTGTGTCGCCCTGCGCCATGTGACACTGAGACAGTCTAGAAAACATGTGCGAGTCTGCTGTTCACAGCACAGTAACACATTCACTGGTTTACTGCCTGCGCCTCGCCATCAAGCCGCTGAACTGATACTCGCTCGGGGTCATATGCCAGAGTTCTCCAGTCACACAAAGCCCACTAGCTGTAGGCTACCAAATACTTTCCACCAGTGTCAGAGAGGCCATCCAAGATCCACCTCAGACTACAGATCTGCTCTCCTCCTGACCTTGTTTTGTCTGCTATGTCCTCCGTCGCACCCTTCTCAGCCTCACCCTCCTTCTGACTAATGGATTAAGGTAATTATGACATGGCTGTGCCCACATTCTGCTGGTGGGGTGAAAATTGATATTCCAGCTTTGTTGTTCTCACTGAACTGTTGATGAAATTGCAGTGCCCTGGAGCAGTACCAGCTCTTCACGTTAGCAGAGATGTAAAGCACGGGTGGTGTTGTTGTCTTCTTCATTTTAAACTTAAAAGCAGTGTTCGAACAAAGTGTTTTTGTCATATTAAAAGCTGTGCGACTCCATTCGTTCACCTACGCTGCCCGTGTGTTTGCAGGTGCTATCAGATTTCAGGTATTCACCAATGCTGACATGGATACAGTAATAAGCTCAGAAGCTTAGGTGAGGGGCGGCTTACAACAGTGTTGGCATGAAAAGAGGCTGATTAGATGGCCTTATCAAGCCCTGTCTGGAACTGAGCAGCCCCCCCCCACCCCCCCCAGCACCCCACACACACACACACACACACACACCCACACACATACTCACACAGTCTAACAGACATACAACAAATAACTCACTGACCTCTGCTTTTTCCACTCTGTCGCCTCTATTGCTCCCCAGAATGAGGAGTTCAAACTAATACCAGCACTGATACACTGATCTAAATCACACTCCTCATTTTGTTGCTGAGCTTAGGTTTGGGGATAGAATTTGTTTACATCCAAGGTATTTTTTTTTGAGAGGATCATTTCAAGCTACCAACAGCATATCTCTACTAATTTGAAACAAGTGTTGATAGACCAGCCATGAGTACAATGAAAGTCGTGTGTGCAGAATTGCTCCCTGTTCTTAAGTTAAACACGTCTTCTTTTGAACCAAACCAAATATGCGGAAACCACCATCCTGCCGTCATAAGACAAACAAGTGCACATGCATAGTGCTGGTTAACACCATGTGTGTTTAGATTGAAAGGAAATGTCATCTTGCCAGATCCTTCCGTGTTTTGTTTATTTTCTTGATTTTTCATAATGCACAATTGCACTCTTTGCCAATTTAATGCAACAATGCTATGCATTGTGGGTTTTTCCTTTAGCAAAATCTGCAGAGTTGCAGACTTATGAACACTCATACACAACAACATACACGGCTCAAAAAGTCAATCAGAGAGCCGTCAAACAATTGGAAACATCTGGAAGTCCAAACCCTGAGCTCTCGCAGACTCATCAGGAGTGTATATCAGAATCTGTGCTGTTAAGTGCATCAGGAGGGACATTAAAAGTTGGCCATGATCACTTGTACTTGTACTATCACTTGTAAAAGAAAGATTTTACCTCTGCCCTACCTGCAGTATACTATTTATGTCAAAATTGACAAGAGGCTCTTCAGAAACGGGTTGGAATTCGGCACCAACACCATAGACTGATCATACACCACTCCAAAACAAAACCGGAAGTCATCTTGTTGTGTCAAAAGCAACATCACACTGCAAAGAAATGTACATGATGCATTCCACAATCTCCAAGGGGTTAATGGCCTATTTAAAAAAAAGGCTTTAATAACAATAAAATGCTCCACAACAACTCCTGAGGATGCTATTATTTTAGATTTGCAAACCTAAATTTAGTCAGTGTCAGATGACAATTTGCCATTTTTTAGTCCAACATTTTTTTTTAAATACACTGAAAATGTACGTGTCATGTCGTCAAACACTAGTGTAAACTTTGACTTGACGTGACTTTGATGAGAACACCACCTTTGCTAGAGCGCTCTAACATCCACACACCTCTGTTTCATGTGGTTTAATAAATCTTTCAGTTTTACAAATTACTTTAAAGTCCAAAAAAAAATGGGATTGACCCCTTTAATGATACTGACACCGCTCATCACGTGATCTTCTTCCTTCCTGTTTTGATAAGTTCTCTCCACAGCGGCCCGATCTCTCTCCACGTAGATCTCCCTCAGCTCTGCATCATCAATAACTTCAAAGGCACAAAAGCAGCTAAATTAGGTCCGCCACTTTCTTTCTGTCATGACTAATGAGCTCTCCCTTCGTTTGTGTATTAGTCTCGCTCTGCTGTGGCCGTACCCCAGGGAACGGGCCACTGCTGTGCCTTCCCATGAACAGGTAAGCCCAAACAGATGACAAGGCAACAGAATGGAAATAGAAACAATAGGGTTCTATCCAAGTTTGTTTGAGCCACACGCACAGTCTTGTGTTAACTTGCAAGCAGACGCATCATTTATCCCTTCTGTAGAACATTCAGTAACTGCCAGTGATACTTGTGTGTTGGGTTAACTTCGTTTGTGTGTTTTTCACAAGCAGAAAAAAGCATAAGCGCTGTAACATCACATATACACTCAAAACAAAGTGTTTCCACTAAATTTCAAACAGTTTAAACTGAAAGACACAATCTGAGCAACAGTTTTGGACAAACAAAGGGAAGTGTTAAACTCTGTATGGTTATGAAAATATCTGGCAGATTGTCAGGTTTTTGGCAGCAGGGACATGACTGATTTGGCCTATCATTAAATAGTGTGCACCCAGGAATCTAAAAATACACATCATCGCAACGATGAGATCATACGCTTGAAAAGAGAGAGATTGAGAGAGAGAGAGAGAGAGACTATGATTATAGGCTTTTGTCACAGGAAAGAAATGGTTATTTGTCAGCACCATGTCAAAAGAGGCCACAAGAAATCAACACTCTGACTTGCCAGCGAGACCAGGCCTTAGCATAGCTTACATCACTCTTTTCCCCAATTGCATTATTATTGAATGAGTAAACTACCATGTGTCATCAGTTAATTGCATTCTATCATTAATGCAGATACGATGGGGAACTCAAAGTTAAGGGTATAAATCCCACACGAATGTCATCCTCATTGATGAATGCAGGTTAATGCATAGGAGTAAAGCTAAATAAATTAGCATTACGATGTTCTATATCAGAAACTTCATATAGCTTATCCTAATTACACTCTCAAGCCGGTTTGCTGAAACTGTATGTGTTAGCATCACATCAGGAGTGAACTAAGTTGCCTGTTCTGTAAAAGTATGAAATCAAAGTATAAAAAAAAGCATCACAATGGTTCCTGTGCTCCCCCAGCTGAAATGAAACATTCAGTTGAACACATATTTTTACAGTGCTGACAGAAACCCTGCATGATCTACATGGATAAACCCATTATGACCAATTAACTAGACAGGACACGCAGAAATATGGGAAGCAGGAACACCCAGACTGCCTTATGTCATTGTTGTACTGAGCTGAGGTTTGAACTGAGATAAAGTGCAAAGTACGAGAGTGGTTTATATGACTCCACTGCAACGCCTGGGCCAGTGCTTAGATAAAGTGATTTTTATGGCTGTACGACATAATATCAGTTTGGAAGGAACACTGGGTTCGCTGGCATTCACTTCCAATGACAAGATTACTTTCACACAGAATAGGTTTGATTTTCTTACATAACACCCATGAAAGTTACAAGGAATATTTGGTGTCTTTTCCTTAATAAAATGAAGAAAATAAAGATACACCTCATGTGTATGAGTGTGTGTGTGTGTGTGTGTGTGTGTGTGTGTGTATGTGTGCGTATGTGTTTTGCAAACAGCATGATTTTTTTCATCCCTTTGTAATAACTTTTGCTCTTTGTTTGTTTCTGTGTTTTGTTTTTATGGCCTATTACAGCCACTGAGAGGGGAATCCCATGCACTGGCACGTCCAAAAGGTGGCAGTGTTGAGTTTTATAATGGTGCGCAAAGGCATGAGAAATCTCTTCAATCCACCTTTCATAGCCTATTTTTAGTCAATTGTGTCTGAAGTCACATCTCAACATCGTCAATATGTTTTATGTAGTTATTTGTGCTACAAAATAACATCAATATCAGATACTGTCTTGGATGAGTTGAAGTGATTTTTCTAGGAGGGAAACTAAATTAAATACTCAAAAAAAAATTCAAAATATCAAAAATATTATAAAATATAAAATTAAGTTGTAAATGCTCTGATTAAAAGGTGAATAGTTATGATACACTTGTCTGTTTTAGAGACCTATCTATCTATCTATCTATCTATCTATCTATCTATCTAATTTTATTATCATTTCTCTAAATGTTTTGCATTAGGACTCGCATGTTAATGAATTTACAGCACGCTTCTCTCCATTCCACCAAAATCAAAATAAATCAAACTGGTAAAAATTGTTGCTTCATATAAAAACGGAGATAAAAATTATGGCCATAGTCGCCAAAGAGTTAAGAGGTTTGTGTCCCAGCTGACAGTCAGCTGATGGCCTTTGACAGTTCAGAAAAGTTTTGTTCTCCAGGTTACTAATATGTTAATTAGCTCTCGGAGTGTGCGACCCTATTGGCTCTTCGTCCGAGTCATTTCCAGCCTGACGTCAGGGCAGCTACAATGCTCTTAAACTCATCTGCTGTGTGATCCCTCTAAAAAAATCGGCCCACCAGTCAGCGGCTTATAACGTGCGAGGCTGCATTCACTCCCTTACTCTCGGCTTCTCTCCCTCTCCGCCTGCGCAATGTATTCATGAAGAAACCGTAAAGTGTTAAATGTTTGAAATACAAAACCGCCGAATTTCACATGCTGAAAAAGGACTCCGCTACTCGTGCGCGCGGCACTCCTGTGTCTGTGCAATAGACTCTGCAAAGAAAAACTACTCTCACACGCCTGCAAGTCCGTGGCTGCAAAAGGGACGCTGAAAACCTAATTTTTCAGTTTCAAGACAAACGCTTAAAATCAAGCTGGCTCACGTTCTTCCAAACCAACCCAGTTTGACAGCTGCTCTTCACCCCGTTTGGAGGACTGTCAGCAGCAAGAGGATGGCATCAGAGCTGGCAATGAGCAACTCCGACCTGCCCACCAGTCCCCTGGCCATGGAATATGTTAATGACTTCGATCTGATGAAGTTTGAAGTGAAAAAGGAGCCGGTGGAGCCCGATCGCAACATCAGCCAGTGCAGTCGCCTTATCGCCGGGGGATCCTTGTCTTCCACCCCGATGAGCACGCCTTGCAGCTCGGTGCCCCCTTCCCCAAGCTTCTCGGCGCCCAGTCCGGGCTCGGGGAGCGAGCAGAAGACACACATAGAGGATTTCTACTGGATGTCCGGTTATCAACAGCAGTTGAATCCAGAGGCGCTGGGCTTCAGCCCCGAAGACGCAGTCGAGGCGCTGATCAACAGCAGTCACCAGCTCCAGTCGTTCGATGGCTACGCCAGGAGCCAGCAGTTTGCTGGCGCAGCCGGGGCAGGAGGCACCATGGCCGGGGAAGAGATGGGGTCTGCTGCGGCGGTGGTGTCGGCAGTTATCGCTGCGGCAGCCGCTCAGAACGGAGCGCAACACCATCACCATCACCACCACCACCACAGCAGCAGCCACCACCAGGCACCTGGCGTCCAGAACAACGGCACTTCTGGGACAAATCACCCACACATGCGCTTGGAGGAGCGGTTTTCAGACGAGCAGCTGGTGACCATGTCCGTGCGGGAGCTCAACCGGCAGCTACGGGGGGTCAGCAAGGAAGAAGTGATCAGATTGAAACAGAAGAGGAGGACCCTAAAGAACAGAGGCTACGCTCAGTCCTGCCGGTTCAAGCGGGTCCAGCAGCGGCACGTCCTGGAGGGAGAGAAGACGCAACTCATCCAGCAGGTCGAGCACCTAAAGCAGGAGATCTCCAGGCTGGTCCGGGAGAGGGACGCGTACAAAGAAAAGTATGAGAAGCTCATCAGCAACGGCTTCAGAGAAAATGGATCCAGCAGTGACAACAACCCTTCATCCCCGGAGTTTTTCATGTGAGTTTCGACATTATCGTGAGAAAGAAATATCAGATGAGTTACTCACCCCCGCTTAATAAAGTTTTCATTATGAAACATTTTTTTCATTTGGCGCAAAGCCCACTAGACCAAGAACTAATTTGTCAACTTTTTTTTTTGTTTTTTTTTTTGTTTTATTTTATACATTTTTTGAAAACAAGAGTTTGCTCAAGTCTGCGGCTGTTTTTAGATTTGGAAGGCTCTGTTATCCGTGTGTTTAATTTTGGAGAGGCATATTCAGAAAACTTTCATCTACTTTTTGCTGTCATACTCAGTACTATAGGCCTATATTATGCATAGCCTGTTTGTCAAGATTTTTCATCGTTGTTCATTAGATTTGCAGTGTCAAATATGATTTTTGAAAGTTGATCCAACTTTACGCCGCAGTATACGAAGTGTGCATGCAAGCACTAAGTATACTCATTTGAAGTTCATCAACTTGCCCTTTTTCATCATTTTACTTTCAATTCAGTGTACAGACTCCTGTCAAAACTGCATCCATCGACAGTATGTTTTTGGTCTTTTCTACCTTTCTTTTTTTTTTTTGTCTGCCAAACTTGGAGGATTGCGAGCCTGCCGTTTGACGCCACCTCATCTCATGCGTTTTGCTTGTTATTGTGTTGAGCAACAACAGACTGTATTCATTACAAACTATTCATTGTTTTTAAAAGAGATGTGTTATTGAACTGCCCTGCATGCTGGACATGTATGGTTTTTTTTTTTTTTTTCTTTCTGTGCTTGAAGATGTCCTTTTTGTCGGATGACTCCAGCATGGCATTCATACTTCATTTTATGGCCTCCTCACTTTTTTGGGACAGCAACAAAAAAGTGACAGGACTTCCCACCCCCCTTGTAATCTATACAAGTGCATTTCAGCTGTGTTGAAGTGCACCACCATCGGCTGTCATTAGGCTGCAGTGAATGCGCTATGCATTCCTGGTGGAAGTTGATCAGCGGGGATCCCGGTGCAAAGGGGGGAAAAAGAAAAAAGACTTCACTGTTAAAGGAAATCACCAATCCCTTTCCTGGAAGTTTAGACTGTTGCTTTAAGCCTATATTGTTATTTAAAGATATTCCATTGTGCATTTGTCAACCTTTGAATAATTTTTAAAGCGTAATTTAAGTACAAAGTTTTATAATCTAAGTTGCAAAAAAGGTAACATGTGCTACAGGTTGAAGAGTATAGATGACTAGGATCATTAATGAGCTGACTGCTGCACAAAAGTATTCTTTAACATTGGTTGAGAAAAATTGGCTCGGCTCCAAAATGAGCAGTATTGTGCAGTGCATAAACAGCGCTTTTGCAGCATGTGCTTCAAACAGAAGTGTGAGGGCTCTATTGGTCTCCGCCACACGTTTCCTCACTGTATTTTAAAAAAAGAAGTATTATTGGAGGAGATAATCCTCATAGCCGAAGTCAAGGTAAATTGCCATGCTTTTTTTTCTTATTGGAAATGTGTTTCTTCAACGAACTGTCATATCTTGGACTGAAATAAACTAAGAAAGAAATTAAATCAAATAAAATGTCGCCTGTAATCCTGTAGAAGTGAAGGAAAAGTTAGTATTCTCCACATCTCAAGTTTGGCATTCTGTTAAGACTTAATCGTCACATTTTGATACTTTATTATCAGTTCAGGAGAGACTGGTGTTTTGTCTTAAGCGAACTCAATATTCGCAAAGCAATAACAATTATTATAATCAATAATGTCTGGACATTGTTAGATCGTCAGGGATTGACACCCTGCATGTACAAAATGAGGGAGTACCATTCGCCAATAAATCTTGAAAATATGTTAATTAATCTTTCATCTTATATATAGAATATAAATATATATATATATTTTGCTGTGCAAAATTATTTCACTCACTAACCATATGTGATGATTATGTGCTCGTTTTTTTCATTTCATACAATTAAATGATATGCAATAAATGTATGTAATTGTCTTCAATAAGTTTCTCACTTTTCTTTTCTTTTGAATTGTCCTGAGAATTTTTGCTTTTGTAATGCAACTAGAATCAAAAACAGACTGGAGATGACTGCACTACATTTTAGTCTTTCTACAGTATTTGCTGTTGCCCCCCCCCCCCTTTTAACGTGTTTACTTCCAAAACTAATATAATAACGGGCCACCCTGAACGCATCACAAACATGATTTTAACAACATAGTTATCAGAGAATTTACCCTAAATAATAGAGGGGAAAAAAAATTAGAGAGCAATTCAGGTTGAGACACTTTATCCATTTTGATGCACGAGAGCTGCATGTAAAAATGAGGAGGTTGAAGTCCGGTGTTACAGATGAAACCACAAACAAAGATTTCGACACATAGTGGCCTACATATGGATGTACTCTGACATTCTACTGTCTGATACAGATTTTTTTTTCTTCAAAATCTCCAAATTAACTGTGAATGAAAAATCTTTTTCACAGTAGACTACAATGATCCCAAAACGCAGACTTAGACTGAAATCTTATTTGTTTCCATTTTTGTTTCATCATGTCAGCTCCATGTCCACCCTAAATCATCTTCACAATCAAATTATTGTGTATGATGAAATATTATATTTTCATTTTCTATTTAAAAGATTTCGGTCCATGATATACATCCTCATGTGTTATGATGGACGCCCAGTGTGGTTTCATATGTTATACTGACATCCTGTTCATTTTACTGTAAAATGTGACCTGTGATTATAGGGGATGTGTGTGTGTCTCTCTCTCTCTGAGTGCATGTGTGTGAATCTCTCTCTCTCTGTGTGCTTGTATGTGTCCTTGTGTGTATTCATGTAAATGTGTGTGTGTGTGTGTGTGTGTGTGTGTGTGTGTGTGTGTGTGTGTGTGTGTGTGTGTGTGTGTTTTCTTGAATGACAGTATGAAAGGATGACATCTCTATGTGAATTTCCTCTGGCTATGCATGTTTTCATATTTGCACCCTCCATTTGCCCCTTTTTCATCTCGCTTGCTTCCTGATCCGTGTATGTGTAGTGTTGCTGCTGTATTTTTCGGAATGTGTGTGCTCACTGTCATTTGCATGTCATCGTTTGGCTTTCCAAATTTCACCCCACTTTATCCTGTTTGTCAGTGGGCCTGGATGTTGGCCCTGGAGCAGACATGCCCTCGGAGAGAGGGGGGGGGGGTTGTGCAGTGAGGGCACAGTCATGTCAGGCATGTGAGGGGGCACTGGAGAAGGTGCCAATGTAAGTCAGCCTCTGCGGTGAGCAAAAGAGGCTCAGCGCTACTGTACCCAATCCTGCATTTCAGCTAGTGTTTAGACGTCTCATTCTGACATCTTTCAACATAACTTCTCCACTGTGTCGCTGCACTAACTGAAAGGGCCACTTTTCTGAAACACAAGAGGAAAAGTTCTTTTGTAAGTTCTGGGACAAGGAATAGCCGTGTGGGCATCTTGTTTCACTGTTCCAGAACAATTTGTTTGTTGAAACAGGAAGACCAACGTGCCAAAATACACTTTGAAGAAACACTAAGGTTTCTGAGGACAGAGTCTGTCTGGGATTTGCCAGCTTTTTTGCAACTTAGCTACGGTTTTGTGTGTGCACGGCTGTGAGCAAAGGACACACACAAAGGGCACCTTTCATAAAAATTTACCACACTGTCACTGCGTTGACAAAGCACTGAGTGATCAGCTGTTATTCTATACTAAGAACAGCAGTCTTTGCAGTTATAAATTTTATACTTGTTAAATTTACAAAAAGCCACCTTCTGCACCATCTGGTAGTGATGATGTGCTACATAGCAAAAAAAAAAAAAAAAAAAAAGGAAAGAGAGTTTTAACCCAACACTTGTATCCCACTCTGTTTTGTGTGATTTCCATCTGAGGTGCGTGTTGCTGCTGTGGTGGCTGATTTGCCCAGAGTGAGGGGAGAAACTGAGACAATAGGCGGGCTTGGGCTGAATTAAATGATTTTGCTGATGATTAATAGTGGTGTGGGCCACTGGCTCCTGCGATGTAGAGATGATAAATCGTGAGTGCAGCTCCGTGCAGCTGTGCCAGTGTTGGGTCTTAGCATGCACACACCATGCAATTTACAACCAAGCCGCTCTCCTTCTTCCTCAATTTATCTAATTACATCTATTTGATCTAAGCGGTATGCTGCTATATTTTGATATTTCATATTAACCACAACAATGTATTAAATGACTTAACAGAGGATCACCCCCCCCCCCCTTTAAAGAATATGTCTCTGTACTTGCCATTTCAAAGAGAAAATAATTTCTTCTTTACTTAGAAGTTAGGCTTTGCTTCACTACAGGCCGTGAATTTGTGTGGTGGTTTTTTTTTTGATGTGTTTTGAGTGGTATGTAAAAAATGAAAATTTGGTTTCTGTATGAGACGGCCTTGTTAGACTCATTAGCTTGTTTATTTCGATTGTTTCCTTATTGTGAGAGATCAGTTAAACCTCTAATGCCCATGCACCCGAACTGAAAACACACTAACCACAAAGACACATGAAATGAAAACACACTTGCCAGCCTACACACACCAGCACAAACACAACTGCACAGACAAACAGTAAACAGGCCCAGCCTTTTGTTTCACAGCATGATATTCCTCGTGTTTCTCCGTATTCTGGCATTTACATGACTCAAATACATTCAGTCTCCAAGCTAAATGACACATGCGTGAAGACAGATCTAATTTGCAAAAAGATGTTTCCCCTTATATCTGTGGCACCAGTGCACAATGGTTATGTAAGTGATAAATCTATCGATCTTCCAATGATGCACTCATATGGAACGCTGGCGCTATGCGGGCTGACAGCATGAGATGCAGCACGATGTTCACTCAAGTAGCAGCACGCCAGTTGACAGACCCAAAAATAAGGACTGGTTGTGGGGTTTTAGGATTCTTACAGGCTTTTGACGTTGTCACAGGAAGGGCTGCAGAGGGTCTGTTGTGTTGCCGTTTGTGTGTGATTCTGCATCTCTTAACTCACAACGGTTTGTGTGAGAGGTCGATCAGCGCCTATGTAGATCAAATGTGAGCTTACATGTTCAAAAGTGCCAGTAGTAGTGTCTGTGCATGCACATGCATGACTCTCGTCGTCTTTTGGAGAAGAGGATGAGCAGAGGTCAAAAGTTACAGCGCACAAGGCTGCTCTCAAAGTCATTAGAGTAATCCCTGCCCTGGGGAGCTCATGCTCATTTCCTCTGCCCAGAACCCACTAAATAAGACGTACATGCACATCCGACATGGTACAGCACACAGTAAATTTAAGACCACTCACTGCCAATTTTTTTTTTCTTTTTTTACCCATTTCCTGTATTTCACCACTGTCTCAGACAGAGACAAAGTTAAATTCTTGTAGCATACTTTTTTTGTTATGCAAGTATTTCTGAGGATTTGAACAAAATGCCATTAGTTTAAGGCAAAAACAACTTCTAGCAGAAGTGTATTTTGTTGTTTTATTTGGCTATTTATTTATTTTTTGAGTATGTAATATCCATATCATTAGTTAATGTGTTAACACGACGTAGCTCCAAGGAGATGACTCATATATGGTAGGATGAAATACACAGAAGGTGTTTATGTATGCAGAACAACTGTTACCTTAAATCGTGTAGAACAGGGCAGACGTGGCACTTGGCCGAAGCCTGGCAGGTTTAGTTTCACGCTGCCAAACATATTTCTTTCTTTTTCCATGCCATGTAGCTCAAGAGAAAAAGCCACTGAGACACTGTCAAGTGGAAATGAGGGTGATAAAAATAAGGCAGCCTATTTTAACTAATCACAGAAGTATAATGGGGATTGTCCGGTGGTGTTTGTGGCAGTTAATTTTATTTTCACACCCACATTATGTAAGGATTATATTGTGGGTGTTGCAAAGACACAACAAAACAAGTCATGAGTCAGACTGGGTGTGTCAAACTGGGATTTTCAGTGTCAGCCCTGAGTTTACTCTTTAATTAAGATTAAAAAAAAAAAAAGTCCAAGCAATTCCTAATCTGTTTGGGAAGAAAATGTATTCATCATCTCTCATGTGCCACAATGAATCCAAAATGACTAAAACATAGGGGAAAAAAAGTTCTCTGCCCTCATCTTTTTTTTATTAGCTTGTTCCTCAACTTCCTCTACTTAAAACAAAAAGTCATTACGTGCATTACTATAACTCTGTAACAATCAGGGCAGTGTGCATTTATGATGAAAAGTGGTTCTTTGAAGATAACTTTTGCATGAAGTTTATTTGATTCTTTCCTTCTTTTCTTTTCTTTTTTTTCCTCTTTCATCCTTTTCAAAGGTTCATAATCCAAATGATGTTGCAAGCCCATCACAGAGCCACCGGTGCCTCATATTTTCAAAAGATTCACATTGAAATCATATAGTAATCTACTTTCAGGATAAGCATCTCATGTAGTTTGAATTTTGTCATGTTATTTTTCTCAGTGGCAAATTACAACACTTTTGACTATTTATGAGTTTGGTTCTGAGAAGCAGCAGTGCTGATGGAGGATATACTGGATATGCAGAGAGTTAACAGAAACGGTAGTCAGGTGTCTCAGCACAACCAGGTGGCAGCCCCATCTGCAAATGGTCTGCCCAGATTCACAGAGACAAAAGAAAAACTCCTCTCACTTTGCAGTGTCGATATGAGAGGCACTGCACAGAAACACTAACTTCTGCAGAATTAAACGGACATTAGGGATCAATTAAGATGCTTATTTTATCAGAGTACGTTTTGCTCTTTCTTTAAATTCCTTTCTTTCTTTGTGGCAGAAAGTCACTATGTGCTTCAAATAGACATTAAGCGGATACGCACGGTGTCATTAGAGAGTTGTCCTTGAAAGACTGGCTGCAGGTTATGTTGGTAATGAGGTGGTCAGGACTTGCTAGGGTAATTTTATACATCTGTAAATGGACCCAAACCAAGAGCCTCTGACTTAAATAAATGCAACTCCATCTCTCGGCAGTCCCATTGTATAAAAGGTGACAGATTAAAAAAAAAAAAAAATTAAGAGTGATTATCGTCTTTCAGAATGGCTTACAGTTTTCAAATACCTACAAGTAAAAAACACAACAGTGATGACCAAAAATCACAGCTTCACTCGAGAACGTGTTTTGCTTGCCAGGGTTTTACTAGCACTGTAAGTTAATTTTTTCCACAGTTGCAACTTTTAAAGCATGCTTTTCATTAAAAATGTAGAGCTGCAGCACAGCAATGCGCACGAGAGACCGGTCCAACGAGGATTTAGTCATTTAGGGAGGAACAATAATCTATATTCAGCAATGTTTGTATATAGAGTAGAGAGTGTTTATTTATAAGTTTCTGTCCTTAGCGCCTACAGTTGTACTCAATTGTATAATGAGTATTAGAAAATGACATGAATGACAGGGGAAATGAAGAATGCCTTACAACATAACTGAGATATTTCCATACATTTCTAACAGGTGACCTGCACCATCATGTCTGCTCTCTATCACCTGTTAGCGAAGAGGCAACTCTCTCTTTTTTCAACACAATCTCTCGCTTTTCCGACACAGTTAACATCCTTTTAAGATTTTCCTCAAAACCAAGATATGTCACCCTGACGAAAGCTTATACTTTGTGATGCAGATGCAATTACTTTTTTTTTTTTTCTGCTGCAGTACTAATATCATCATGCTGCATCACCTCTGTTTTCCTGCAGTTCTATATACTCTGTAGAACTGAGTTATGTGGCATTTATTTGAAAATCCAATGATTTAAAATTTCCTTTACTGCAGTGTATGGGCAAAGTATTTCCACAATTCATTTTCCACAGCGTTTTAAAGGGACCCTGGCTTGGCATCTGTGCACAGGAGGCTAAGAGCGGAGTTAATGTTTTCACTTGTGTAGCAATGTGTACAGGGAATATGAATAAATCTATTAGGACCTGCCCAGAGCAACATGCTTACTTGTGTGTGTTCTGAAGGGGGGGG
>NW_019525519.1:1331941-1335057 GCF_002814215.2 Seriola lalandi dorsalis | reverse complement strand
GGGGGGGGCTTATGAAAGTGTCACTCAGGAGGTAGTAGAGTAAGCAAGCATTACCATCCTCCTCTGTTTATTTGTCTGAACGATAAATTCCCTCCCTTTTAGAGCAATTAATTATGCAATTTAATGAAATGAGCAGGAATAAAGGGCATAAAACTATTTTGCCTTTTCTGTGCAGCGGCACACTGTATGCTTAGATATTTTAGTTTTGTCTCTTGTGGTTACAGTGTTTTGATGCATGGGTTCTGCCTGTAAAATCTATTTGCATGCAAATTTTTACATTTCCCTCCGCATCAAACACTTACTGTGATACATGTACTGTATTTCACCAGACAGACAAGGTGAGAGTGAATCCCACTCAGAATGGATCTACTTGTTTCTTTGTGATTGTTTGTGTGTGTCTGTATGTCTGTTTGTGTGTGTGTGTGTGTGTGTGTGTGTGTGTGTGTGTGTGTGTGTGTGTGTGTCTGACAGGGTGACAGGGAGTGACGAACAGTAGAAGAAACAGAAGAGGGAGCGCGGAAGACGCCATGTGAATTTACCTTGATGTTCATTTATCCATTCTGATATGTTTTGTCCAATCTCATCTGCTCCCTTAGGTCATCGAGAAAATTCCTCCATCTGTGATTTCAAGCCCCATTCCTCCGTGCCCTTGGCTTCCTGAGGTAAAACACTTCTCGCTTGATCTCTTTAAGCCTTTTTTGTTTTGCTTTCTTCTGTAATCTCAACTTCATAACAGTGAGTGAAGTCAGACTTGTAAAACAAGTTCACAAAATATTAGTCCTTAAAAAAGCAACCACAGCTGTGTGTATAATATCAAGCACAACAATAATAGACAGAGTATTGTTACTGATCATGTTGTTCCTATTTTGCTATTATATCACTACACATGAAATTCATATTTATTATTAATTAATTATTCATTAGACTCCCATATTAAATAGAGAGAGGATATAGTCACAACATAGAGTATTTGTGTTTTATAGCATATTGTACAAGGCTTCCATAACAGATACATGATGTATTGTAGTGTAAATTCCTATTGATATGCTAAACAGCCCTCACCTACTCTATTTTACTCTACTGTTACAATATCTCTCTCCATCATATCTTTCTCTCTCTCTCTCTCTCTCCCAATGCCCTAACTTCGCCAAGTACTATATGTATTTCCTTGAAGATAAAAAAAACACACACACATATATATACACACACACACACACACACACACACACACAATACAGAAGTTCTCAGTCGTCCTGGATCAACAACACAACCAGCAGATTACAACCACTCATTCAAATGCAAATTACATGTTCAGATTTTGTGTGAAAAAAGGCAGAGAGAGGAAAAGCGTCCGAGTGTCTCGGACAACAGAAGAGAGGCAGAGTGAAAGAATACGCTTCTAGTCCTGAAAATCAATTCACGGAGACAGAGAGGAACCTGAGCAAATGTATATTACAAACCCGATTGTTCTTGTAATGGTTTCAGTGACTGCTCCGTAGCAAACCCCCGCAATGTGCTTGGTCATGACACATAAGAATGAGAGACGGTTTGAGCTCGCATTCATGACTTCCCACCTTGGTGGAGTAGAATTCGTGTATGAGCGTGCATGCTCGTGTGTACATGTATTAGCATCCAGTGTTATTTACTTGATTGTGTCTAAGTGAAGTGTGGGATCAGTGGCTGGCCTTTCTCCAGCTCCACTTAACTTTAGGAGGGGAAACAGGACAAAAGCCATCAGGGAAGACAAGGACAAATCATCTTTAGATGAAGTGTTTTAAGTGCTCTGATTCTCCTCCCACGTCATCACTGTGAATTAGGTGCCCTCTGCTCACTGCTAAGGGGTGTAGAATATAAACAATGCCAAGGGAACGGATGTTAAACGAATGAAAGTGGAAAACCATGAGGGTGTCTATCTTAGTCAGCCTCGTAAATCTCAGTTCCCTCGCCATGCCGCTGCGTTACAGTGATGTTGCGCTCTGACAACCTGCCAGCCGAGCTTGGAGGGGCTGCGTGTGGTGTGGTCTGGTCGATCGTGTTCTTAGCGGTTTCAACCATGGCAGACGTTGCAGGCAGAGCCATGTCTTTGTTTTATGCAAATCCATGCATATGAGGAGGGGTTGAGGGGGGGTGGATGGGTGATGAGCAGTCTGGCCACGTAGCTCCAGGAGGACAGGCTGAGTGATGGAGACGGAGAGCCAGGTCTCCGTGTCCTTGCCTGGGGAAAGACTGACTCTGGCCTGTACAGCCCAGCCACCACCAGGACGCGGCGTTACTGCGATACTACTCCACTGATGCAAAAGAAAAAGATTTTTTTTTTTTTCCTAGGCACAAATGTATTTACTCTGCGAGTTGGCGAGGAGATAAAGAGAGGTTAACATTGCATGGGACTGCTAGTGTGTCTCACCTGCGACTGGTGTGTGTGTATGTTATGAAGGAAGGCGCACCTCAGGGGTTCGCCATGCAAAGACACACTGGAGTTCAGAGCCCAGCAGGGAGCCGAGGCACCCCGAATATGCTGACAAAGATAAAACACCAGGTGTGTGTATATGCACCGCAAAGTGTGTGAAAGAGGCTGTGAGAGAGAGAGAGAGGGGGGACTGCAAGATTTGGGAAGCAGGCTTGTGTGTGTGTTCGTGTGGGTTTTTCTAGTGCTTGTGCACATGTGCGTGCAATCGCATAAGAATAATGTAACAGGTAAGCAAGGCCACCAACCATGTGAATGATGTACAATAGGGTGGTTTGGGTGAAACCTGCTGAACCAATGTCACCCACATACCACAACTAGTCATAACGATCCAGTTCCCATCTTCACAAGCGTATTTTGCTCACCTATATTGGTGTAGTTCATCTGTGCAGTGAATTGAACGTTTTCAAAATAGTTCCGTTCCATCATCCTTTCCCACTCACTTCTTCTAAGAGCTGCGTGCTAACGGTAACGCTTGGTCGGATGCTCCTCTATCACACAGAGCTCTATTTCTGGGTGCCAGGATGTTGGTCTCAGTGGTTGAGGGCAGATGAAATCGATCCAGATTGACCTGTCATGTGGAGGAGAAAATGAATGAGATAGAGGAGGGGTGCAGAGGCCAGGGAGAGAAAGGGGGGGTGGGGGGGGGGGG